>NC_056729.1:1693579388-1693651888 GCF_019279795.1 Protopterus annectens | reverse complement strand
TGTGCTTTTGGTGTCATTCTAAGGGAATGCAGTATATATCTGCCTGGGATGACATGATCGACACACCATAATGCTTTGCCAGAGAAGGCCTGCACCTGTTGCCCTTGGGATTCCGGGTCCTGCACCTGTCGCCCTTGGGATTCTGGAAACTGGCTAAGGCTCTTGCCGCCCCTATAGTGCCTTTTTTAGGCAAGGTTCAAATGACAAATTCACCACCTTAACAGGTACAAGCAAGCAAAATCTGAGGGTAATGCTACTCAATGCTAGAAGTCTAAACCTCAAAATGCATTCACCCAAGGCACTCCTTAAAATGGAGAACATCGACATCTGTGCAGTGACAGAGACCTGGTTCAAGTCTTCAGAGAGCACCCCTGCATTACCAGGCTATAATTCATACCACACCTTTTGGCCACCTTACCTGGACCGAAACACGAAAGGCAGAGAATATCCAAGTGCAACTAACTCTGGGCAAGACTGCAATCTGAATTGTAACTTGCTACAGATCCCCCACCATGCCCCAGGATTCCCACTCCTCATTTCTTGATAAACTGGAAAATATTAGAGTACAACCCAACACCCTAATAAGGGGCGATTTCAACTACCCCACCATTAACTGGAAAAACTACTCATGTGCCAACACTTTTGCTCAACGTTTTCTGGAATTTATCCATACCCCCACCAGGGGCAGCAATATCCTAGACCTGTTCATTACCAACATGGGCGACCGGTGTTCCACACCAGACGTCAATTCCACGTTGGTCAGATCTGACCAAAAAGCTAATCAGCCTAGACATCTACATCCCGTCCCCACCCCCATTAGGGAAACCACTGTAATAAATTTCTCCAAAGCCAACTTCATGCTTCTTAAGACAGAAGTGGCAAACTTCATGACACCCACGCAGATGGACAATAGAGGTATGACTGCTGAATCCTACATAAATGCACTTTATAAGCACTTACACAAGTGCATGAATCCTGCTATCCCTAACAGAATCAAGTTGCTATCCTCCAAAAAAAGCAAGCCAATTTGATGGTCCCCTGCCGTAAACAAACGCTACAACAGAAGAAAGAAACTCTTGCAAAAAGGATTAAAATCCCATGATTGGAGGAACTCCCTGGTCAGCCTCAGTAAGAAGCTGAGATCCCTCATAAAATCCTCCAAAGCTAGTTACGAAAACAAAATTGCCACTGATTCTAAAGACAACCACAAAGCATTCTATAGCTATGTCAAGAATCTTAGTGGCAACACTCAGATCTGCTCTGAGTTACAGCACAATGGCACTAAATATACAGAACCAACTGATATTGCCAGCATCCTGGCAGATAGGTTAAGTGCTAACTTTACCCCCCCCCTCTCACCCCCTAAAGGACCCATCTCTATACTGGAAGAATGCAAAGCTCCTGAAATCACAGCTGCACAGGTAAAAAACACACTCTCCAAAGCCAAGAACACAGCATCCATGGGACTTGACAACATCCCAGGCTGCGTTCTACATGAACTGCAGAATGAACTGGCACCCGACCTAAGCACCATGTTTAATCATAGCCTCACATCAGGCTTTGTGCCCACTGAATGGTGCACAGCAACGGTTATCCCGCTCCACAGAGGGAGAGCCACCATGGACCCTGGGAACTACCGCCCCATTAGCCTAATGAGCCTGGTCTGCAAGGCCATGGAATGTATCATCATGAATCTTATACACAAAGACATTGGTAATCTCCAAGCTCTGGACCCCACCCAGTTCTGGTTTGTAAAAGGCAGATCATGTCTCCTAAACCTGATAGACTTCTTTGAAGCAGTCATCAAAGCCATAGATGAGGGTAAGGTGGTTCACACAGCCTAGCTAGATCTCGCCAAGGCTTTTAACACCATCCCCCACTCTGGAATTATAGATAAACTCACTAAACTAGATATAAATCCCTATGTCACAAGATGGGTTGCCAACTGGCTCACTGACAGAACCCACACTGTGAAAGTAGCAGACTCCAAATCCGACTTCAGACCAGTGACAAGTGGAGTACCACAGGGTTCAGTCCTGGGTCCTCTCCTGTTTGGTATCTACTTTTCTGAAGCACAGGCTAACACATAAGGTGTTTGGCTAAGAAAGTTCACAGATGACTGCAATCTAGGAGCCACAATCGAAACTCCTAATGATGTGGACATCCTACAAAAGGGCCTCGTGGAGACAGATGCTTGGTGTCAAAGCCATGGCCTCAAGCTCAATGCCAAAAAGTGCATTGTCATCTCCTTTGGTAAAAACTCTGTACCCATGAGCTACCACATAGGTGGTAGTCTACTTAACACTGAAAGTGTGATAAGAGACCTTGGGACACAGGTGGACAGTAGTCTCTCCTTTGATAATCACATTGTCACAGTAGTCAGGAAATCCTTCTATGTGGCACACCTCATCATAAAAAGTTTCTCATCCAGGAAAAAAGAGGTCATTGTTCCTCTCTACTCATCACTCATTAGACCCATTATAGAGTACAATGCCCCTTTTGGTATGTACCTCACAAGACATCTACAACAACTGGAAAGGCAGCAGAAATACCTCACAAAGAGGATTACCGGCCTCAAACAGATGCCCTACGCAGACCGTCTCAAAAAACTCCAGCTTTACTCCGTCGCATATCGCCTACTCAGAGGCAATCTCTGCCTAATATACAAAGCTATGTCAAACCTGGACATGCTCCACTTAAAGAAATCCCAATCCCTCTGAGCTACACATTGTAGGGACCTAAACCTTGTCACTACAATAAACAGAAAATGCAGGAGGGATAGATTCCTGTCCCAGAGACTTCCCATACTCTGGAACAAACTACCTATCTATATAAAACAAAGCTCCTCATTAGCACTCTTCAAGAAAAATATTGATGATTGGATGGGAAATAGGAAATTCACCCCGGGGATCAGCTCTGTGGCTCTGCTTGACAGGAGCACAGGAAAATAATTTACTTAGGTGGCAAAAGCCAGGGTGCCTTTTTGGCTAGGCTTATATAGGCCCTAGAGTCAATAGCCTAGTAACTACCTATGAACCTATAACAGCAACTTATAGCATAGAACAAGCTGACAGACAAATAAATGAGGCTCAGTCAGGCAAACATAGAAGTAACTCTGCTACAGAAGGTGATTTTAGATGACAATACTTCACTGTCTTGCCATTTCATCTTAATGGCATGAGAAAACAATACCACTTTCTTATGTCTAGCATGACTCATATAAAGAGGACTTGAAATGTATTCTGGGAAGAAGGAATGAAAGCAAGAAAACAAGATCATGTTAACAAGGCAGTCGCCATCATCTGCCATTTTGAGGGAAACACTAAAATTGTAAAAGAAACACTTGGAGTGATTTTGAGGCATTAAATAGCTCAGAAAACAAAGGTACAATGAAAAAAACGTTTTTTAGTTCTAAGCTGGAGTTTTCATTTAACCATTTTTCTGTTATCAGGATATCTGTATAACACGTTGTCTTTTATTGTCCTTGTGCGTCTGGCATATTGTGGTGTATGTGGTGTATGTAAAACCAGTTCATTTTAAAAGTAAACAGTGTTTGGTAATCTTTTATTATACTTTCCTCCTGACTCTCAATAGTACACCTTAAGGAGGTTGACTGAAGATGTCGTTGATGTCAGCCTGCCATGATAAATTTCCTCTCTGTCTGTCTGTCTCTCTTTCTCTCTATTAGTCAAGTAATAAGGGCTAAAAGCTGCCATGGGAATGTAAGGCTACGCTTCTTAAGATCCTCACAGAACCAACAGCCTAGTAAGTACCCATGAGTCTATGTATTTATTTGTTTCTTAGCTATGGCTGGTATCTATTGAACAAGTCACACAATGTATTAAAGTGAAACACCATTGTAAAATAACTAAAAGTCTTAAGTTAAATAAGAGGAGAAATATAGTAAAACATTGATGGGTTGTTGATTTAACTATGGAATGCTGAAGGGAAAAAATGAACTAAATTAAAGAACCAAATCTTAGAAGCTATACAATGGAGTGTCCAGCTGAATTTTAATATTTGTGGCAATCAGGAAATGTTCCCATGTTTCCACACAGGACTTTATTATCTCGTACAGCATATAACCTGTTGGTGAGGGGGCTTGGCACCCCTTAACTATTCTTCCCTGTTTCAAAGTTAGACAAGAACTGAGGATTATAGGGTGCATCAGCCCCACTGCTAACAAATAAACGATAAAGAGATTTCATAATGTAGTTTCAAACTTTCAGTTGCGTAAATGTGTATTACGCAGGTAGCATGAAAATGTAACATGTATGTCGAAAATAGCACGGCGCATTTATCGTATTCAAGGCAGAAGTCTAGGGACAGAGTTAGGGAGCAAGTATTTTAAAACATTTCTCAGTTTTCATTTGTTCATTCATAAAATTTTGTGGGGAATGACTTATTTTATTAAAGAACGGCATCTTCACAGCACTGGTGTGATTCATATGGTGTCCATCCTTTCTGAATAGAGAGCACTTGGATGACAGCTTTTATAATTTAATGTCGGTCGGCTCATTAGAAAGATTAGAAATAGACTTAATAACTGAGATCTTCAGTGACAGATCCAAGAATTTGCAAAAGGGGAGGGACGCAGTCTGGTTAATTGACTACCGGAGTGGGAGTGAGAAAGTGGGACAAGAAGCTCTTCATAATGTGTGTATAGAAAGCAGTATACATTCAGTTCCACAAGATTTTGCTTTGGCTGTAGTAGTGTAGACAGGTATTTCCTGTTCAGCACACAGCACAAAATGTACATCCAGTGCAAGTATTTTCAATGCATGTGTGAAACAGATAAATGGCTGCCCACACCAAGTCACAGTTCCCTTCCATGGCATTGCGGGCATATGCATTGTTATAACCTAGGATGCAGTCCCATTGCAGGGGATATTAGTCACAGGAAAAGATTATATATATATTTTAATTAAATAATGAGTTATGTGGAAAAAGTGAAGCTCAGTTAAGTAAAAGTAACACAGCAACTAAGGAAGTAGATGGTATGAAGAAAATCACAAAAAGCAAATACTCAATTTAGTTATGTGCAATGTAAAAAAACTATTGTAGCCACTGTAGCATTTTAGAAAGGATTGCAAATCAAAATCTATTTTATTGTTATGTAACAAAAAATATAAACCACATGCACAGAGGTTTGGATGCTTCATTTAATTTATGAACCAAACGACTAAACTCAAAGCTTTCCTAAGCAATTTCAACTTGTATTCTCCAGAAAGAAAGAAGCCAAGTTAGATGGATTTTTGTTGAAATTGTGTGTGTGCTGGTTGGATGAAATAACTATGAAAAGTTAAAAAGGCAATTTTATTTTATATCGTAAGAATAAGGGTAATGACACAAGCTACAGGTTGGGGGAGTTGAGACTGGAGATGGAATGAAGGCAGACAAAGATCGCAGGAGCAAAGGCAGAATTGAAAAAGAGAGTTAATTGTGGAAGACAACATAAAAGGCAAGATCATATGATTAGGATTGTGAAATTACATTAAAGCTGCTTTAAGGGGTTGACTTGTAGAAGAGACAGGGAGATATGGAGACAGCAGAGGAGTAACAAGGGAATAGAAGAATCAGAAATATTATAGGAAAGAAGATGATAAATGGGAAGAAGAGGAGGAAGACGAAGGAAATGAGGGGGAAGGAGAAGACTAAACAAAAGGAAATTAAATGAAATTGATGCTGGACGTTGCAGAAATACAAGGACAGGTACTGAGAATGAAGCTATTCTTGTAGGTAAAAGGGGAAAAGGGGAAAAGTAGTACAGCAGCTGAAGCTTAAATGTGACAAATTACACAAAGCATGCAAGTTGTTTGATGAAAATGCCATTATGGTGAGGCTAAAACTGCAATAGGGTCACAAAGAAGGGGTAAAGCAGGAAAAGATGGATATAAACAGAATAAGATTGCTCAGAATCAAATCAAGGAGGGACTGGGGACTCAGTGTGTAGACAGTTTTTTTCAATTTCTGCTCTAAGGTCTAGTACTGCTACCCCATGCATCCACACTGCCATGCCCAAAATGCATTCACTACCCTGTCCTCAATGCATCCACATGGCTCAGCCCCCAATGAATCGACCCCACCGAAATTCAGTCTTCTGAGATGTCCGCAGTCACCCTTAACTGGCATTTAGAAACAGTTATTCACTGCAACAAGCCCCTGTACCATATCAAGGTAGCCAGTCCCACAGAGTTCCATTAACACCACACACAAACCACTACCACACTCCCTGCCACCATCATCACGCACACACAAACCACTACCATAACCTTTTAAACAATGTAAAACTGACAATAGAACATCTGAAGATGTTACTGCTCAAGTCCAAGAATCTAAAAAAGAAATTATACTTGCTAAAAGCTTTCTCCACTGTGGAGAATGCAGCCATTTGCGCATTTAGATCAACTACTGCTCAGGCACGGAGTAAAGGGGGAGATGTCACAGTTCACATCAAAAACATGCTCCAGGGCTGATCAAACAAGATGTGCTTCAGCTTCTCCATGTCCAATTACCATAGGAAAGTCACATACTACATCCTTAGAAGCTATAGGTCCATCTATATCACCCAGGAAACGCATAACACATAATTTACTGGTTCTCCTCACCACTCATCCCAATACCATATTCATGAGTGACTACCCAACTATAAACTGGGAATCACACACTACCCTAAAACTTGCAAGCCCAGACATATTGCTGCACTTTGTCAATACAAGCACCCTGGACCCAACAGTCCAAATGCCCACTAGGAGTGGGAACATAAGTAAATGTAGTCATCACTAGCATGGGAGAAAGCTGTACCCACCCTATGTAATGTCCTCTTTGAGGAGAAACCATTTTAAGGCAAACTTCCTAATATCAAGAAGTAACCTGGCAAAATTTGATGCCCCACCCCAATCCCTAAGAACACTGATAGAGATGCAAGATTGTTCAAAGACCCTGTACAACCATGTTAATAGAGGCACAGAGACATTTCTGCTTACCAGGAATAAGCACAGAACAAACTCATACAAGCCAGCCTGGTGGTATCCTATCAACAGAATGCACAGCAAAAGGAAGAATGTCATGTCAAAAATTAGGCAGTGCAGTATCCAGCAGGATAAAAAAATCTAAGCAAGAAACTCAGAGCACAAATCAGGTCACTATACATATCCTTCCTATTTGGTGGTAACTTCCCATTTCATATCAACATCTGCTCTCCCCCAACATGGGTATACCATTGCAGTATTAGACAGCTTGAGTGAGTGACAACAGAACTACTCTAATACAGCTGATGCAATTCAAATGGGAAATTAAGGTAATGGCTGTAGAGCATTGGTTCACTGTTCTCATTGCAAGTAAGCATGAATATTTCACAACAGGCCATTTGTAAGATACAAGGCAGCAAAGACCTCTAGTGAGAAAAAGCAGCTTGTTAAAATCATACAGATGCACACAACTGCATTTAACCCCACACCTTCAATAATTTCAGCACACCCATTGCATGTTACAACTGAAATTAAACAAATTTGTAAATTGCATGCAACATCAGCATTACACACAAAATGAACAAGTACAATGCAAAATGCCAGACGGGTGCTCAGTTATAAGACAAGCACAAAACAGGTTATAATTCTACCCTCACAGCTTCCAGTGTTGCATAGCTTTACAGAAAAAAAAATGTTGCTGAAAATGTTAAGTAAATAACAAACTGGCTTCAGCCAGTTTAGCATGCAGTGCTCTCAGCCGAACTTTATCACAATAACAGTGGGCAGTACAGTGGTGCAGCAGTAATGTTGTTGCCTCACAGTAAAGGTTCTCCAGTTCGATTCTCGGCTGGGGTGCCTTCTGTGTAGAATCTGCATGTCCCCCTGCTTTTATGTGGGTTTCCTCCAGGTACTCCGGTTTCCTCCCACATTCCAAAGACATGCATCTGGAGTGTTTCTTCCTAGGCCTCCACTGAAAATAGCCCTTGTCCTAGTCGGACTTTCCCAGTAACAAATATTAAATAAATAAATAAGACCAACTATAAAAGAAAAAGACCAGATGCAGCAGTGAAGGCACATGAACAATGTACACTGGGGAAACTGAAAAAAAAAACTTATGTTAGACTTTCATTACAGGACTTATACACAATACAACAGTGGATTTAATTACAAAATACAGAGTGCAATAAGGTCAGCGCTTCCAGTCAGTGTCTCTTGAATTTGATTTCACAGTTTTACTAGGGGATTTAACTACAAAATACAAAGAGTGCAATAAGGACAGTGATTCCAGTCAGTGTCTCTTGAATTTGATTTCACAGTTTTAGTAGCTTAAATGGTTGGCACTGTATAGACAACATAATGCAACTAAATAGTTAGTGAACTATACAGGATTGTACTTGTACCATGATATAAACTTAGAAATCATATCCAGAGGCACCAACTTTACCCCATCTTTTATGCAGAGTCAGACTGAGCTGCCTCCCTCCACACAATTCCTACCATTACGGAAAACCACAGACTTCTCTAAAAATGATCTAAAGTTAACCACTACGTGATCAGTAGACCAGAAGAAATGCAATCACATTACAATCATGAATTCATCTACCATGGCTAACAATAAAAGGATACACAGTTATATGGCTGCAATCCTGTTAATACCACTCAAATACTACAAAAAAGTCATATATGTTTACCCCCCCCCTCCACACACATTTTATTCACTGGATATTATGCAAGATGAAATATTTCACGATAGAAAAAATGAGTGAAAAGTGCTCTTGAATGCAAATATTTCAAGAACAGACAATACTGCCCTTCTAGCCTGCCGATATACCAAAACAGTTGATCCCATAATGATTGTCTAGGATGTTCTTAAAAATATCTAAGCTACTGCTTGCTTTAATGTAATCTGGTAGTCTATTCCATGCATCAGCTGCTCTCAGAGAACAAATCAGTGCACTTCTCATTCTTATAGAATCTTCTACATAGGTTATCTGATGATTTTCTACTACCATTTGATAACCATAAACAAGCTGCAGTGGTACAGTGGTAGTGTTGTTGCCTCACAGCAAGAGGTTCTTCTGTTCGATTCTCGGCTGGAGTGCCTTCTGTGTGGAATCTGCATGTCCTCCCCGTGGTTAAGTGACCTCTGAAAGACATGTGTGAATGGGTGTGCCTTTGCTGAAGATTAGGTGTCAGGCTGGCAACTCGGCACCATAACAATCTACTGCCAATCATTAGTGGATCAGAGTTCCGCTGTGGTGACCCCTAACTGGGAAAAGACAAACATTTGATAACCATAAACATTTCCAGAGGTAGGTGTCTCTAAATCCTCTGAATACAGTCTCCCCTTAAATATTTGTCCCACTGTGCAAGTTCTCCTGCTTTAGTCTTATAGTTTCGTAGGTGAATGCCAAGCTAAGCCTTGCCAATAAAATCAAACCCTGTACCTTTTACCAATGAGGCAAACTTAAATTTTCACATCCATGGACACCATTGGTATATTTCCGCTGACTCTTTCTTGTTTTCTCATGCTTGTTTTCCTTTAAGGTTTCCATTTTATTTCATGTTCAAGTTAACGAACAAACAATGACTTCATTTCTGATTTCCTAGACTTTGTAAATCATTTTATACAACCTATAGTTCTATAGCTATCACTAACCAGTTGGTTGATATGATTAAAAAAACTCATGGCTGGATCTACCCATATACCCAGGTCCTTAAATGAATCTACAGTTTCAACCACTGTGTGCGGTATTAAATATTCATCTTTCAGTGCATTTTTGGGAGACTCACATGCTTCGTTTTAGATTATTCAGCACCTGCGCAAGCCCAGCATTTGATATGTGAGGGAGCCATACCTCTCAGCTTTCCAGATCTTTCCTCATATCTTTGGTCTTTTCCTTATTACAGGTTTCTGGCAACTAACTGGGGACTGAAGTCACAAAATAGTGGCATAGATTGTAGTTTCAGACTTTATATCCTTCAGAAAATGCATATAAAAATAAATCTTGTTATATGTTATTTCTAGCAATTTCCTAAGTTTATAAGAGCAATATTTAAAATCTAGCTCTATATTTTTTTGGCTCTTGCCCCCCCATTGTATTTGATTTTGTCCAGATTTAATTCCTTGCACTAAGAGGGAAGGAGTTTCCAGATCTTTGCCTCATATCTTTGTCTTGTTCCTTCATTTCTGCAGCTAACTGAGGATTGAAGTCATTAAATAGTGACTTATGTTTGAGTTTCAGACTTTATATCCTTCAGAAAATACATGCTAACACAGATCCTGTTATTCTACCAACTTTCTAAGTTGTTGAGAGCAATATTTAAAATATGCCCCTGTTTTTAGACCTTTGCCTCCCCATTTTAGGCCTTGTCCAGATTTATTGTTCCAACAGACAGAAGTATGCTTTGCTTTGGGCACTATGCTGTGGATATTCCTGAACTTACTGCCCTTAGTCTTGAATGTATACCTATAATTACACACACACACACACACACACACACACACACACACACACACACACACACACACACACACACACACACACACACACACCTTTGTGGAACCAATACATTCTAATACTTTTCAAAGATCAAACATAAACACTTACAGAAATTTTGTATAGATTGTTTTATTGCTACTAAACATCACACCAAGACTCCCTGCTACTCAGCCTTCTTCCTAGTAACTTGTTCTTCTACATCATCCTCCCCCTCCAACCTCACACAGCCATCAGGCCCCACCCTACCTTATCCAATTTGTTCCAAAATGCCTAGAATCAGTGGACCTGGGCATGAGAGGAGAGTTACAGAGCATGGGGCAGCATCCATTAAGGATTTTGGAGACTTTACTATGCTCCAAAGTAACTTTGTTAAACAAGGACGAAGAAAAAAATTCAGCAAGCCAACTAACAGGACACATGGACACCCTCAGAGTCAAGGCATGCTTACTCATCTCAGTAGCTCCAAAATCAAGAGAAGGAAAATGTAGAAGAAATAGACTGCAGCTATAGTTAAAGGGAGTTAAACAGCCCGCCAAATACACCTGCATCGAATAACGATTGTCACCATTGCACCAATCACCCCTCACCCAAAGTAAGGCAGGCAACAAGTTTAAAAGTGAATCAGAGATTTTTTTTTTTGCTACGCGGTGACTGTCCATAGTGTATACTATAGTGTACATGCCATCTGTGCACCTGACTGCAACCTCCAATTGCAATTGCATCTCCCATGTGACCTTCAAAAGAAAACAAAGTTTGTAAGTTGAAAAGGAAAAATGTACCATTTTGACAGCACATTTTTCCAATTTCAACAAAATAACCGTGCAGTGAATTTCTGACTTTTTTTTTAATGAAGATCCGAACAGCTTTAAAGGGGGTTGTGCACTCCCCTGAGCCGATGCCTAAATCTGCCACTGATCTTGATATCAAATCAGTAATTTGATTGGGGTAGCATGTACTGTAAATACAGAAAAGTCGTACTGTCACTGAAAAAAATCAGTATCAGCTTCTTTGAAATGCTGTAAGTGTGTATGTGTGTGTGTGTGTGTGTGTGTGTGTGTGTGTGTGTGTGTGTGTGTGTGTGTGTGTGTGTGTGTGTGTGTGTGTGTGTGTGTGTGTGTGTGTGCGTGCATATGAAAATCAGCTTAGTTAAGTTTTGGTTAAGTCTTAGTTTCTGTTGATGAGTTTGCACCAAAAAACACTGGGCTTATAATGAGGTGGATGTAATTCTGGGAAGATAGTGATTCTAACCATGTTCTGTAGCTGACAGTTGTTGTTGTCTTTCAGCTTTTCCCGGTTAGGAGTCACCACAGCGGAACTCCGGTCCGCTAATGATTGGCAGATTTTCATGAATGCTGAGGTGCCAGCTCAACATTCAACCTTCCGCGAAGGCACGCCTATTTACACATGTCTTTCGAATACCCACCCAACCATGGGGAGGACATGCAGACTCCACACAGAAGGCACTCCCCACACTCTAGCTGAGAATTGAATGGGAGAACCTCTTGCTGTGAGGCAACAATGCTACCGCTGCACCACCGCGGATGCCACATGTTCTGTAGCTGACAGCGCAAAGCTTATATAGGTGTGAGAGTTGCTAGTCATAACCTGAAAGTAGTGTGTATTCGCTGTAAGCTGTTAAAGCCTATCCTCTCTTGCATCTGTGGTGCATATTTAGGGTCCTTATCCCTATTCATCACATTATTTGGTAACATTGCAGTAGGATTTTAAGGCATATTCTCTAGTCCATCATAGTAGTAGCAATGTTTTCTCCTCTAATTATAGGGAACAACAGATGTCTGCCACCGGGAGTAAGGTATTAGATTCTACAGGACGGGTTATTATTTTCTTTGCTAGAGGACAGTCCGAGGGTACTGGTGTAGCCCTGTGTGGGAAGGAAAGCTGAACATGAGATCCTATGCCTTTATATTCTAGCAAGTAGGTTAGTCTTTCTGCTGTGAGACTCAAAACTAAGTCACCAGAAACTTCAAATGCAATCACTTGACCATTAACTGACTCCCTCACAAAGCATTTTAGATGAAGGCAGAGCAGAAGTTTGCTCACTGGTGGGTACTTTCTATCTTCGGACACTTATATTCTTTTTCTGCATCCCTAGCTGCCGTTTGAAAGCCTTCCAATATGATGAAGTGTGTATGATCCCTAAGCATTACTTTTAAATGTAGCATATTTATTTAATTTGCCCTTGAGAATAAAACAAGTAATTTGAAAAATGTTAAAACCTGGAAGTTGATGGAGAATATTAATCCAATGTTTTTCACTATCATTAAAAACTGGCGCTACTAAAACTGTAGTCTATCAGCAGAATTACAAGAACATTAAATATTTTCTAGTCAGACTTCTTAAGACAAGTATGAAGGCAGTTAACCCAATAAGTCAGTTTATTTTTGGTCTGTAACTTACAGAACTATATGAATTCTGACTACAGGTACATAAAATATTGTACCTGTACCTCTCAACTTCTTAGTACAAGAAATATGGACAAAGCCAGAAATAACTGGGGTACAAAGGACCAGAAATAGGGACAGATTTTAAATATTGCTTCTATAAACTTAGAAACTTGATGGAATAACAGGATTTGCATTATTATATATTTTCTGATTGATATTAAGTTTGAAACTGAAATGTCTGACATTATTTAGTATTATTTAGAGACTTCAAGCCTCAAACATTTGCCAGAAAACCATAAATTTATGAGGAACAGACCATATGAGGCAAAATATGAACATTCTGCGAAAATCTGGACAGTTGAAAGGCATGATTTTGTACTTGAATGTTATAATCGTGCAAGCAGTACTTTTAGCAATGTGTGTCAAGCTGAATATATTAGAATCTATTAGAAAGGTAAAGGGTGGCTTGAAAATTTTAGTGAGAACCTGCAGCATTTGTGTTTAATCTATGAGAAAATGTATGTTTGGGGGAGGGGACGTAGCAGATCTAAGGAAAAGAGGCAGAACAGCACTTATTAAATCAGGTTGGGCTGTGCTGCTAAATCTCTTAATCCGTTCGATGATGACCAGGTGCAGAAGTGACCTGTTTAATCCATGACTGAAACTCATCTTCAGTATTTGTAGAATTGTCTTGAGATCTGAAGCACGCCGTTACCTAGGAAATGCTATAGCCTGACTGTAAATGCATACTAAATCAGTCTACTACAGATAAAGGTTCTTTTAATACTGATGCCTGGTAAAATCATTTGTTGTAAATTAGTTTCAGTTTTCTAATTTTATTTAAAATCGGAAGTGATTACAAGACTGGTTCTTCTGGGCCTTTTTCAGCCACGATCTCTACAAAATGAGATACAAATGTAAAATCCGAAAGCATTGCAACAAAAGACAGAGTAGAACAGAAAAATGTTAATAAAAAAAAAAACAGAAGCAAAATGAGATACAAATGTAAAATCCGAAAGCATTGCAACAAAAGACAGAGTAGAACAGAAAAATGTTAATAAAAAAAAAAACAGAAGCAAAATGAGATACAAATGTAAAATCCGAAAGCATTGCAACAAAAGACAGAGTAGAACAGAAAAATGTTAATAAAAAAACAGAAGCAAAATGAGATACAAATGTAAAATCCGAAAGCATTGCAACAAAAGACAGAGTAGAACAGAAAAATGTTAATAAAAAAAAAAACAGAAGCAAAATGAGATACAAATGTAAAATCCGAAAGCATTGCAACAAAAGACAGAGTAGAACAGAAAAATGTTAATAAAAAAAAAACAGAAGCAAACTGAGATACAAATGTAAAATCCGAAAGCATTGCAACAAAAGACAGAGTAGAACAGAAAAATGTTAATAAAAAAAAAACAGAAGCAAACTGAGATACAAATGTAAAATCCGAAAGCATTGCAACAAAAGACAGAGTAGAACAGAAAAATGTTAATAAAAAAACAGAAGCAAACTCAATGACTGAATACACCTAAATACATAAATTCACACATGATATAAAAGCTTATTATTAGTTTTGCAGCGATGCTTTGGACATTTCTGCATTATCAGATTGTTGTTGCAGATCGCAACAAAGTATCTAGTTGTGTGTTTTGGAGCATTGATAGTGTTCCTCAGATAACAGTGGTGTACTTTTAAGTAAAAATTCTGACCCTTCTAATGGTTGCTCAGCAGATTGTTTCTGACACAGATTTCCCTTACTTTACTTCCAGCTGGCAAGCCAGATGTGCCTTGCTGTTTAGAGATGCCACATATACAGCCGATCATTGTAGCCTTGGGTGCTTCTCCTCTTTTTGCTATACTGACTCTTCTAGATGCCCTTTTGAGGTACCCGCTGCTTTTTTTGTGTCAAATATTTCATCATATGTCTTCTGCACTTCCATCACTCCCACTGTTTAAACAGACTTAAGTTCTGCAACCATTCTTTATCTGATTTAAGGATTACTGTCACATTCTCTCTTGTATTCTGCACTGAGGAGGCAGAAATCTTTTAGGTTGCCTTTGGGAGACTGCCAGTAAAGATATTGCCTATTATAACTACTTCCACACTGCTTGCAGTTTTTAGAGGAGATCCTAGAATGTAATATTTTTGTCCTGTGTTTCAGAGTAGGATTAGTAAATAAACTAAAAATAAAACCATATTTATGTGTGTGTGTGTGTGTGTGTGTGTGTGTGTGTGTGTGTGTGTGTGTGTGTGTGTGTGTGTGTGTGTGTGCGTGTGTGTGTGTGCGTGCGTGTACATCTGTGTGTATATATGTGTGTGTGTGTGTGTGTGTGTGTGTGTGTGTGTGTGTGTGTGTGTGTGTGTGTGTGTAGGTATGTGTGCGTGTGTGTGCTTGTGTGTGTGTGTATGTAAGTATGTGTGCACCCGCACGTGTGTGTGCATGAGTGTGTATGCATATGAGTGTGTGTGTGTGTGTGTGTGTGTGTGTGTGTATGTCTGTGTGTATATGTGTGTGTGTGTGTATGTGTGTGTGTGTGTGTGTGTGCATGTGTATGTAAGTGTGTGTGCTTGTGTGCGTGTGTGTGCACGTGTGTGTGTATGTAGGTATGTGTGTGCGGGTGCGTGTGTGTGCATGTGCATGAGTGTGTATGCATATGTGAGTGTGTGTGTGTGTGTGTATGTAGGTGTGTGTGTGTGCGCGTGCATGTATGTCTCTGTTTATGTGTGTGTGTGTGTGTGTGTGTGTGTGTGTGTGTGTGTGTGTGTGTGTGTGTGTGTGTGTGTGTGTATGTAGGTATGTTTGCGAGCGTGCATGTGCATGAGTGTGTATGCATTTGTGAGTGCATGTGTGTGTGTGTGTGTGTGTGTGTGTGTGTGTGTGTGTGTGTGTGCGTGTATGTCTGTGTGTGTGTGTGTGTGTGTGTGTGTGTGCGTGAGAGTGTGTGTATGTATGTATGCAAATTTGAGTGTGGGTGTATGAGTGTGTGTGTGTGTGTGTGTGTGTGTGTGTGTGTGTGTGTGTGTGTGTGTGTGTGTGTGTGTGTGTGTGTGTGTGTGTGTGCACATGTGTACGTGTGTGTGCATGTGTGTGTGTGCGCATGTGTATGGATGTGTGTGCATGTGCATGTGTGCGCATGACATTGTGCCATTATTTACCAGTACACATACTGCTTGACAGTGTTCAGACTCTGGCTGCAGTCTAGTCTAGGGTACCTTGTATGTGTTATATCTTTGATACCCTGTGTATGATATCTGTTACTTTCTAGATGCCTTGCACTCAGGGAACATGTAGTCTGCCATGTGGTACAGAGGTTTAAGGAAATAATTTGCAGATGAGATACTTCCTGCAGTTTGGGATTTGTTTCCCTCAGTCATCACTTGCCTGTTGCATGGTAGTCTGCAGTCAAGCTGCACATCAGAGGCTGTGGCTACCATATACTGGGATGTCTACCCTACATCAGCCTGACATGGTAGGATGTTAGCATGCTGCTAGAATGGTCATGGAGTCAGGAAGCTGTTTCCCAATCTCCTGTACCCCTACAGATTTACAATATCTGCCACCTAAGGTCAGCAATTATAATCTGCTGTGAGCAGAGCCATGGGTAGGCATAGCTGATCCCATCAGCCCATGCATACGGTGGCAGAGTAGTGCAGCAGGTGGAATTGTTACCACACAGCAAGAGGTTCTTCAGTTTGATTCTCATTTGGGGTGCCTTTTGTGCAGAGTATGCATGCCCTCCCTGTGTTTATGTTTGTTTTCTCCTGGTGCTCTGGTTTCCACCCATATTCTGCAGTAGGTGGATTGGATACTCTTAACTGGTCATAGGGGTGAGTGTGGTATTGAAGAACAATTATGACAGGGCAAGTCAACAGGCAGTGTGAATACTGGCTGTAGATGATGGGCACTGTTATCCCAACCCCCATCTGCAGAGAATGAGAAAAAAGGGGCTTATTTTCATTTTATATATATATATATATATATATATATTTATACACATACATACATTTTATTTTATTTATTTTTTTTTATTTAACATTTGTTGACTGGGAATGTCCGACTAGGTTCCACAGAGCCTGTTTTCAGCAGAGGCCCGGGGAGAAATGCTCCAGATGCATGTCTTTGGAATGTGGGAGGAAACTGGAGTACCCGGAGGAAACCCACGTGAACACAGGGAGAACATGCAAACTCCACACAGAAGGCACCCCAGCCGAGAATCGAACCAGAGAACCTCTTGCTGTGAGGTGACAACATTAACCGCTGCACCACTGTGCCACCCGTATATACATACATATATATGGGTCGCCATCAGAAGACTGAAGTTCCAGAATATCAGAATTCACATGGTTGAGACCATATGATCGAATTTCTAGAACGTTGAAACTTTTGTATAGAGATTGTGGTATAGTGGAAATTGGGGAATTTACCCTTTTCCTTGCTATAGTGCAATCTTGGAGTTGTTATATATATAATGTGCAGGGAGTACAGGGGGGCTTGCCCCCTTCAAAAACTTAGAATTTTCTTGTTTAGTGTTTTTTTGATGTTTCAGAAAGTTGATCTATGGTCTTGACCATATGAAGTTCAACTTTCTGAAACTTTGATCTTGTGACATAGATCCATATATGGGTTTGTATTACGTTATTGAATTGCTGAAACTTCGAAACTGTAAACATCGAACACAGTTAATTGAAGTTTCAGCAATTCGAACTAAAAAAAAAAAAGAAAAAAAAAGGTCCACACTTAAATAACTGTTGTAAGCAGGGGGGCTATAGTGCGATCTTGGACTTGGTATATTTAAAGAGCGGGGGTGTTTGCCGGGTGCAGGGGGGCTTGCCCCCAGCTTACAACAGTTGATTTATGTTTTTATTTATTTATTTTTTTACGTATTCGAAATTATGAAACATCGAACATACAAGTTCGATCTTGTAGTGTTCGATGTTTCATGAGTTCGATAAAGTAATAGGAACCCTCTCTCCCTCTCTCTCTCTCTCTCTCTCTCTATATATATATATATATATATATATATATATATTTGTGTGTATAGATAGTAATAGGATTTCTTAGGATGACATTTTTACATACCAAATGCAAATCAAGCAGCATTCTCAACTACTTTTATAAAAAAATGTGTTCTGTCAGGAGCAGAGACCTGCCTGTATTATATAAAATCAACTTAGAGATCATTATGTTTCAGGGAACAATACACATATTCTTTTGAAGATGTATGTGAGATTAGGATGCCAAAGTTTGCACACAGCAAACCGTGCAACATCATTTGAAAATAGTAGCCTGATGTCATGCTACACATCTCTTACAGATTTTCCTGTGGGGAAAACCATTTTTTCTAGTTCATAAGACTCTATTCACTGCATCGCATTTGTTGAGATGACATTTCATGAATTTCGTTTTAAAAAAATGTATCAATACCATATGTATGGTATATTAAGAGCCTAAACAAGAAACTCCACACTCGATAAGCTCTCCGTACTCTGGAGGATATAGACATCTGTGCAGTTACGGAGAAATAGTTTAAATCCACAAAAAGTACTCTGGAGGTACAAGGCTTCATTGCTTTCCACATATTTAGACCATCAGTTGTAAACACAGGCACAAAAGATAGAAGATTCTCTGTCTATGTTAGCAACAAGCATAACTCTACATTGGTTAAAAAGGATGATGCCCTGGAATTCACCCATGTGCAAATCACCGCAGACAGAGTCCCATACCATATCCTAGCAAACTATGTCCCTAGAATCCCATAGCTCATACCAAGACCTACTGGAGACATTCCCCATTAAACCAAATCCCCTATTCATGGGACACTAACTACCCCTCTATAGACTGGGAAACATACACTGCCTCATACTCACAGGCAGAATGATTCCTGGACTGTATTAACACAAATACCCTTGACCAGATAGTACGCATACCCACCACAGGTTCAAACATACTGGTCCTGGTACTCACCAGTATAGGAGAGTGCTGCACTGCCCCCTTCTCCAGTGTCACATACTCATTGGTGAGGTTGGACCACAAAGCTGTCTTTTTTGAAATAAAAATAGGCTTGATAACCCCATCCAACTCTGCAATGGTTAGATGCTATTTCAAAATTAACCGCATCCTCTTAAGCAATAGTTTGTCAAAATTCAATGCCCCTCCCAACCCTGAGTTCACAGCAACCTATATGGAATTGTTTACAGTGACCCTGTACAACCATGCAAATAGCTGTATAGTGACGTCACTGTACCTACTAGACGTAAGCCCAAAACAAACTCTAAAACAAACCACACTGGTGGAATCCTAACCTTAATAGTGTACATAACAAAAGGAAAAAAGTCATGGCTAAAATCAAGAAGAGCAACCCCCACAATGATAGGATCTCTGTAATTAAACTAAACAGCAAAGTAGGAGGACTAATTAAGTCCAACAAAGTCAGTTATGAGGTCAAGATAGCCTTGCAGGCTAAAGACAACCGCAAGGCTTTCTACA
Organism: Protopterus annectens; assembly: GCF_019279795.1. Classification (NCBI taxonomy): domain Eukaryota; kingdom Metazoa; phylum Chordata; order Ceratodontiformes; family Protopteridae; genus Protopterus; species Protopterus annectens. The sequence goes on along the minus strand of NC_056729.1, from coordinate 1,693,632,521 downwards.
GCTATGTCTGAAACTTCAAAGCAACACATACCAGTGTGCTGAACTGTTGGACAATGGAGTCACCTTCACTGAGCAGAATGACATAGCGAATTTGCTGGCTGACAAATTCATCTCAAACTTCATCCCCCACTCCCCCCCTGCGTCTCCCAATGAAACACCTACTAGCATGACCCTCCAACCATTAACAGGGAGCAGGTCCGATGATATCCCCAGATGACTCCTAAATAGCTTGAAACATGACCTATCAGGACCACTTGAGTCACTTTTCAACTATAACCTCAAAACAGGCTTTGTACCACATGAATGGAGGACTAAATGCTTATCCCAGTTCACAAGGGGGACCGTCAACAGGCCTCAGAAAATATAGACTTATTTGTCTGACTAGATGAATATGCAAAACCATGGAAGGAATTATGGAAATGATCAACACAAAGACATAGGGATCCTACAATTTGGCATTGTCAAGGGAAGATAATGCCTACTGATCCTGGATGACTTCTTTGAAAAGGTCAGCAAGGCAATAGATGAGGAGAAAATGGTGCATACTGCCTACCTTGCCCTAGCTAAGGCATTCAATAATATCCCACTTGGGTATAGTTTACAATCTCACTGGACTGGGCATAAATCCCTACATAACTCACTGGATTGCCAGCTGGCTCACAGATAGGACCCGGGAGGTCAGAAATGGTGAGACCAGCTCCACCAAGAGACTGGTCACCAGCAGGGTACCTCAGGGGTCCATTCTGGGACCACTCCTATTTAGTGTCTACTTCTTAGAGGTGAAGGCTAATGCTAAGGGCCTTTGGCTGACCAAGTTTGCAGATGATTGCAAATTAGGAGCTATCATAGATTTCCCCCATGACACAAGCATCTTACAAGAGGGTCTAACTCAGACAAATGATTGGTGCCAAAATCACGGACTAAAACTCAATGCCAAGAATGCATTACAGTGCCTTTTGACAAAACTGCCGCCCAGGCTAATTACTCCATTGATAAGGCACACCTAAGAGTTGACGTAATAGGGATATATAGACATATGTGGACTGTAATCTGGCCTTTGAGTAAAATCTGGCCAAGTTATTAGAAAATCATTCTATGTTGCCCAACTTATAAGCAAGGGCATGTGACATCCAGGTCCAAGGAAGCATAGCTTTCAACCTCTTAGCAAAAAACATCTGGACAAAGCCAAAAGTAATGGTAGGACAAAGCCCCAAAAATAGGGGCAATTTTAAATATGGCTCTTATAAATGTAGGAAGTTGCTAGAATAAAAGGTCTTGTGTTACAATGCATTTTTCTAGGGACATGAAGTCTGAAATTCAAATACCTGTCATTATTTGGTGAATTCAGTCCTCACTGTTAACCAAAAAAATCCAGAAAATAACAAATTTTATGAGGTACTGACCAAACATATGAGGCAAAAATCTGGATATTCTGTGAAAATCTGGACAGTTGTCAGGTAAGCAAAGAATTCATAGTGTTACTTTATTCAGTCCTTATCAGACCTATTAGTGATGTCCACTTTGGGATGTACCTGAACAGACATATGTAATGATTGGAACAGCACAGAAGTTCATTACCAGAAGAATCCAGATTATAAACATGAGTCTCTTTCAAGCCCTAGCTCTATACTCTGTCTCCTACAGGTTACTGAGAGGTGATATGCCTGGCATGCAAGGCATACTCAGATCCAGCTCTGACAGACCTTTTGCACATCTGCAAAATGAACAGCAACAGAAGCACCAGATCCAATGAATTAAATTTGGATTGTGACATAAATAAAACATGCTGATGAGACAGATAAGTGTCTCAAAGGATATCCATGCTCTGGAACAGACTCCCCATCCATGTGAAGCAGAGTCCACCCTTAACCTTATTTAAGTGTAACCTTGACCAAAGAAAGGGAAATCATAAGTTCATAGGTTCATAGAGTAGTACTAGACTAACTGCCTTTGCAGGCCATTTTAAGCCTAGTCAATTACCCCATGTGAGAATCAAACCCTGCACCTTTTGTCTGTAAGGTAAACACTTTAACTATTATGCCAACCTCCAACCCGTAAAAGGTGAGATCACTGGCTGCACAACCATGGTAGGACTTGAACCTACAATTTTCTGATCCAAAGTCAGACACCTTATCCATTAGGCCACATCAGAAATTCACCCTGGGTCTAGTCTTCATGTCTCCAATATACAGAGGGAGACAGTAATGCCCAGACTAACATACCACTCAAATAACCTCTTGAAACTTCCTAACATACCCCTTTCCTGATAAATGCCCATGAGACATAGTGACAAAACTGGTTTGGATTGGCTAATAAAGGCTTTGCTATTCATTAGCCTAGTATATACCTATGAACCTGTGTATGTGTGTGTTTATATCTGTGTGTGTGTGTGTGTATGTATGTGTGTGTGTGTGTATGTGTGTGTGTGTGTGTGTGTGTGTGTGTGTGTGTGTGTGTGTGTGTGTGTGTGTGTGTGTGTGTGCGCACACACACACACACACACACACACATATATTTACTATCAACATTTGGAAAATCAAAATAATTTTCTACCTTTTGATCCAACCATTTTGCCAAAGTTGGTAATAATGAATTACCAAAATTTCAGAAATGCTAACGTGGAATCAACATTTGAACACCAGAAGTTCCAGTGTCGAACCTTGGTTATACCAGTAACGTTTTTGTAGGGGGGTACCCCTCACAACCCCTGCATATTGTCTATTTCAACTCTGGGATCTCATTACAGTGAGAAAAGGGTACATTTCCCGATCCCACACTAGTGTGATCTGTTCTCAGAATGTCGATTCCACATTAGCGAGTGCACACTACCATTTGTTAATGTGGAGTGAACATTTTCCGGATCAGCATTACGCAAACTTGAAAACAGCCTTTCAATCTTCCAAGCTTCGTGTAAATGGCAATTTAAATTTTGATAGTAAACCAATATATATATATCTATATCTATATCTATATATCTATGTCTATATCTATCTATATAAAACCTGTTTGTTCAGTGTGCAAGCCCCCTTCCACCCCCATTTTTGGGCTGCTCCCCCCATACCCCCTGCAACTTATATATCCCAACTCCAGGGTTACACAATGGTAAAAAAAAGGCAAATTACATGTTTTCAGTATTTTGACTTTTAGATATTTTGCATCAGCAACAGCACATTTATTTAGATAGTTTGACTTTAGATACATGCAAACAGTGTGTGTGTGTGTGTGTGTGTGTGTGTGTGTGTGTGTGTGTGTGTGTGTGTGTGTGTGTGTGTGTGTGTGTGTGTGTGTGTGCGTGTGTGTGCGTGTGTGTGCGTGTGTGTGCGTGTGTGTGTGTGCGTGTGTGTGCGTGCGTGTGTGTGTTTGAGCATGATTGGATGCATGTATGAGTGTGTTGTCATGTATCTGTCTATAGAGATATATATTTACATATATATAATTGCATTTTGTAGGAATGGCATGCTTTTGGAAGTTCACCATTTGCAAAATGTTGACCTTAATGGAAAATATTTCTATACTGTATATCTGAAACTTGTAAGTTGAGGTGACATAAATTTTTCTGGCATGTATCTAGCTGCTTCCAAAAAACCAGATGACGAAGAAGAAAAAGAAGAGGAAGAATCAATCGTTAATCCTGTCTTTCAGGCCTTCTGATCTGTCATGTGTGTCCTCAAGACACTTTTTGGATCCAATTCAGCAGAATCAATGCTCCTTTAAGAATTTTCCCTCCTATAATGCACCACTTCCCTTAGTTACCTAAGATCCCAATTGCTTCCTTAGCAAAAAGACGTAATCTCTGGCAGCCATATGCGCCACATCATTTTTTCAGTAAAAATTTATAAAAATTATTATAAGATTTTAGCTTACTCATAGAGTGTATAGACTTCACTTCTTCTTCTTCTTCTTCTTCTTGATAATTTTTTGGTGGTTTCCCTCACCACAGATTCTATCCTTATAGAAGTTTCTATTTAAGTGTTGGTCAGAGTCCTCCTTTTTTCTTTTTCACTGTCACTGTGATGGTTCAACAGGGATTATGTACAATGTAGATATAATCCCATATTGGAGCACATACATGTCTTACTTAGGCAACAGCATACATTGTCTCATGTACCCCAGTCCTGAGGAGGCATCTCATTACAGTGGGTATAGAAGAACAATCTATTCAAATGACAGCATCAGTCTTCAATACAGCCTTTCAAAAGGAAATTTAGAATAAACTCTTGTAACAGGAAACAATATCTACATGTGAACACATCACATGTGGGTGACAACACACTTAACAACATGTACATTGACTGTAGGCAGCAACATCAAGATTTGAACTACGTACCTAACATTGTAAGCTAATGAAGATTTGCTGAAAAACACGATTTACTTTACAGCTGTGATACTGCTCATTTCAATGGATGACATCACCATTGTGTATTACACTGATGTTTCTGCTAAAAAGTGGTTGCACAGCTCAAGCACATTGTATAGCTATACACGATATATGTACTGGCATTTTGTTCTGCACAGTAAGAGGAAGAAACACACCCTCACAAAAGACAATCCATCCTGTATTTGAACTCCATACCTATCTACATGCAAGTGTATTATAGACATGCACCACAGAAGAAGTCTGACTTATGTGAGGCTCACTGCATCTTTGAAGGGATGACATGAGCTCTGTCATGCAAAGGAGATGTGTGCAAAAATGAACTCCCTACATATCTACTGGCACAATATACACACAAGTATATTACAGCCATGCGCCATAGCAGAGGTCTGACTTTAATGTGTTAGAGTGCATTTTTGAAATGATGTCTTCATCAGTCTGTTTCACACAGTATGTGTTTGTGGACAGAGTTAAAAGGAGATGTGGGATTGGTCTGACAATGTAAATGCTTTTCATGATTAAGAGTCAAATGAGCACAGCTGTGGAATTAATCCTCCAGTTAGAACCTCCTACCTATCTAATTACACAATCTAGAGGACACAGTACTTAACGTAAGCACCCCTGCAAAAGTCTGACATCTACAGTGTGAGAGTTCACTTTTTAGAAGATATGTGAGAGTTCACTTTATAGAAGATAACATCAGCATTGTGTTCATAGATTAGTACTAGGCTAACTGCTCTTGTGGGTAATTTTAAGCCTAGCCAGTTACCCCATATGAGAATCAAACCCTGCACTTTGGGTCTGTAAGGTAAACACTTTAGCCATTATGCCAACTTCCAACCCTAAACATTGGTACTCCAAGGGATTGTAGTGATGACTGCAGGATACGCAGTTATGCTCTTCTGACTAGACAGACAGACAAACACACACACACACACACACACACACACACACACACACACACACACACACACACACACACACACACCAGTTGACTGTAGTGAGATTAGAACCTCCTACCTAAGTATACAGACTAGAGAACTCAGTACTTAACACAATTGCCACAGCACAGTGTTGCAGAGAAGATGAAGTTGGGAGAAGGGTCTGACATTAATGGGGACTCACCCTGCAGTGTAAAAGTTTCTCAAGACTGCCATTTCAGTGAGGCTAGCAGTACATAGAGTCATATTTACATGACTCTATACACAACCCCCATATATGCACAAGTTGATTGCTGTGAGATTAGAACCCGCTACCTCTCTAGTTGTACAAGCTAGAAGACACACTACTTAATGCAAACACCAGCACAGAAGTCTGACAGCTACAGCGTGAGACTGCACTTTACAGAGGATGGCATCTACATTGTGTTGCACAGAAGATGATGTTGGGAGAGGGTCTAACATTCATGTGGGCTCACCCTGCAGTATAAAAGTTTCTCCAGTCTACTATTACAGTTAGGCCAGCAGTACGTATGGTCATATTTACATGACTCTATACACAACCCACATACACACACATGCACAAGTTGAATGCTGTGAAATTAGAAACCCTTACCTATCTAGTTACACAAAATGCAAGTGCTAGTGAAGAAGTCTGGTGCTGCAGTGTGACAGTGCGGTGCACATAGGATTAATTTCTCGTTCTGTGTTAGAGACGATATTGTGATGTTGAAGTTTTTGTTCAAAGCCATATCTGTTGATATGAAAGAGTAAGTGCAATCTTATGATCAATAATAAATACATACCACTGACTTAGGTCATCTATGCTGTCATTAATGTATATTGCAGAACTGAGACTGACTCCCCCTACTATCACTAGAGAACAGGTCCTTAATGCTCTCTCTAAGACTAAGAACACTGTATCTATGGGCCCAGACAATACCCCAGGATGCCTTCTAAATAGCATGAAGCATGACCTATCAGGGCCTCTGGAATTACTATTTAACTGTAGCCTACAAACAGTCTTTGTGCCTCATGGATGGAGAAAGGCAACAGTCATCCTTCTGCACAAAGGTGGGGCATCTACAGACCCTGGAAACTACAGACTCATAAGTCTCTCTAGTCGTGTATGTAAAGCCATGGAAAGAGTTATGGAGATAATTAACAGAGATATAGTAAACCACTAGACACTGGACCCAACCCAGTTTGGTTTCGTCAAGGGCAGATCATTGCTACTCAACCTGGTTGGCTTCTTTGAGAAGGTCACCAAAGCAATAGATGAGGGCAAAATCATTCACACTGCCTACCTTGACCTGGCCAAGGCATTTGATACAATACCACACTCGGCCATTGTTGACAAACTCAAAAGGTTAGGTACAAAACTGCATGTCACCCAGTGGATAGCCAGCTGCAGTGGACGTTGTACTATTTGCACTAAAATAACTGTTGAAATCCAGTCTAAGGCAAAAACTCAGCACATTTTGCAACAACACTTGAAATGCCATATGCATCATGTAGTACTCTTGCTTGTTGCCAGACCTTTTACAAATGCGTACTACAACTGATAAAAACAAATGGGGTAGGCAGATACATAAACAACACATACACATGAAAGAGACTTATAAACACAGGCATTGGTGCGTGATGCCAAACTCTGCACAAATGCTGTGGACAAATAGTCTAGGCTTTCTTAGGGGTCATTTCTGGTCATATTTGTTGTGTGCAATTCTAATTTTTGATCAGATTAAATGTGCAAAAAAGGAGTTGATAGGAAAGTGGTGAAATGGGGAGGGCAAGCAGAGGGGAAGACACAGGCCAAAAAATAGAGGAATTTGCAGAAAGGTAGTGGGAGAGAACTCCAGGTTGGGACCCTGAAGTGCTGCGTGTCGGTGGGATGGTGGGCCGATCCAGAGTGGTCAGTCTGTGTCTCTGTACATGTCATTTTTGTAAGCAGTATGACAACAGAATATTTTTAAGCCAAATAAAATATTCAAAATTAAAAAAATGAGACAAAAACGAGAGACAGAATTAGATCCATGGTATGTCACATGACTATATAATTTCACTACATGCACATTTATTATTATCCACTCAATACACCTTTGCAACACCCAGGTATGACGGGAAGGTCTTACTCTGTTGTACTATTAATCAACTGCACTGCTATGATATCATAAATGCGACTATTTATTTCAGTATTGCCATATTGCATGTAATTACAATTGTTATTAGGCTTACAGTAAGTCTTCTGTGTGGAGACATGCGTGAATGGGCATACCTTTGTTGAAGGTTGTGCGTCAGAGCTGGCAACTCGGCATGCAAAAATCTACTGCCAATCATTAGCGGACCGGAGTTCCGCTGTGGCGACCCCTAACTGGGAAAAGCCGAAAGACACAACAACAACAACAACATTAGGCTTACAGTAAGACCTAATTCATATGTACCCCGTGTCTCTCTGAGGTGATTTAACTTCTCTTAGTGACCACCCTGTTCAGTGCAATGTCTTTACAGCTGTACAGTAGAGAAGACGAGACATAAAAGCATAATGAATACCACTCTTGTCTGCCTACTGCAGGTACTTTCATCCGCAGTGACCCCCCCATTCCCCTCCAGTACACAGTGACCCCCCCATTCCCTCCAGTAGTTATAGTCGTCCCTTTGTTGACTGTACACCCCTTATTGTAATGAAAAATACTACCTTCCCACAACAAGCTCTACAACTATCTACCCTTTTAATATCCCTAACCTACATTACCCAACTTAGCCACCACACTAATACATACCTACCTCTAACCACACACACCACCACCTCACACCCCCAGATATATCCCACTCATATTCACAGATCTCTCCAGAACTTTACTCCTCCAGCCCATCCAATCTTTTCAAACTCTCCTTACTCCCTACATCACCATCTCCTCACCCCACTCTATCTACTTTCTCTAAGACAACCCTCCCCCCAAAAAAAACATACTTCCCTTTATCCTCTACTTTTCTTCAATCAGCTCCTCTCTCATATCTCACTCTCTCTGTCAGTTGACATCCACCCTAACTCAGGCCCAACCCCTACCTGTACCCACCCTAACCCAAATTCTAATCAACACAAACACAAGACTATCCGCCTCATGACCCTAAATGCACAAAGCCTCCGTAATAAAATCCCCAACCTTCATGCCTGGCTCTCTTAAAACCAGCCAGACATAACCGCTGTCTCTGAGACTTGGCTCAAACCCTCCATCAGAGATAATGAAATCCTTCCTCCAGGCTACCACATTATACGCAATGATAGAACTCATAGAAAAGGAGGTGGTGTAGCAATTATCTACTCCTCCACTCTCACTTTTACTCCATTGACCAACCCCATCCCAACATTTGCCAATGCAGAAATGACTGTAGGCTTTCTAAAACTTAACAACTACAAATCCATCTGCATCTGCTCCATCTACATCCCACCCGGAGACAATACCAAAACTCTGGAAGACATCCTCTCTTGGTTTAACTCAAACATCAAATATGAAACCTACATTCTTGGTGATGTAAATATTAACTGGACCTCCTTCCTCAAAGATACCCCATCTCACTCTATCAACCTCTACAATTTCACCCAACTAATAGACCTCCCTACTAGGCCAAACAAAGATGGTTCTTCCGGTACCATCTTAGATTGGATATTAGCAACACATCTCAATCGTATCTCGAAAGCTGGTGTAATACCAGACACCCTAGGTGACCACTTACCAGCCTTCACTGACAGCCTATCCTCACACATAGAAAAACAACACATTTTCAAACAATCCCGTAACCTATCTTCCTTCAACCCCGAAATCTTCTCTGAATGCCTCAAGGTTACTAATTGGTCCCCACTGAAAATCCTTCCACTAGATAACGCCGTCACATATTTTAACCAAACCTTCCTTACCTTACTTGATAAAGTAGCCCCTTTACAAATCAAACGTATCAAAAAAAATTCCTGCCCCTGGCTATCCCAAGAAACTAAATTGATAATCACTCAGAGAAACAAAAAGTGGAAACTGTACCAAAAACAGAAAAACCCCACCACCCTCCAAGAATATAAACATCTTCGTAACCTGGCCAAAAAATCAATAACAAAAGATCGCAAAAACTACTACAGCAGTCTGCAATACAAACACTCAAACAATCCAAAGAAATTCTGGACATCCATCTCTTCAATACTCAACCCTGGTAATACTTCCAACCCCTGCCCCAATCCCAATCTCTCAAGTCTTGAAACGGCCACTAACTTCAACACATTTTTCATTGATTGTATAGCTAAATTATCCTCCACTTTCCCCAATCCATCCATCAATACTAACCCCTCACCCTGCACCCCAAACCCTCTCTCTCACCCCCCTCCTCCACCACTATTCTCACTTATTTATTTTATTTTACATTTATTAACCTGTCTCCACCTATACTATAAAAATACTACTGCAAAAGCTAAAACCATGCCGCAATGCCCCTGACAACCTTCCAGCAAATTTTCTTCAAATATCAGCCGAATCTATAGCCTATCCTATATCCATCCTCATTAATAGATCCATTCAGGAATCCTATGTACCAACCATCTGGCGTTATGCAAACATAATTCCTCTCCACAAAGGTGGTAAGAACACAGACACTACAAACTTCAGACCCATAGCTATACTCTCTCCTCTCTCTAAAATTCTAGAGAAAACCATCCACTCCCAGCTCATGCCCTACCTAATCCAGCACAAACTCCTCTCTCCCACCCAGCACGGCTTTCGCCCAGGCCACAGCACCATGACAGCCCTCATTTCCTTCCTCGAAACTGTCAACCTAGCACGTGAGAGCAGCAAATACGTATCTTCTCTTTTTCTTGACCTCTCAAAGGCATTTGACACTATTTCCCATTCACTCCTCCTGTCCCAGCTCTCACACTTGCATCTATCTCCCTCAACCCTAGACTGGTTCTCTAGCTACCTTTCCATGCGCCAGCAGGCTGTACAATGGAAAGAGTCAACCTTCCCTTTCTTACCTACACCCACAGGAGTTCCCCAAGGATCAGTACTTGGCCCTCTGCTCTTCAACTTATTCATTAACAACTTTCACCTCTCCATCCCTGAAGCCTCAGTCATCCGATACGCAAATGACTACACTATCATCTGCTCAGCCTCCTGCCCCTCCAAACTTCTACTTAATACCCAAAAAGCCTTCTCCAAAATTGAATCATGGATGCAATTGCATCACTTGGCCCTAAATGCCAACAAAACAAAGCTAATGATATTTACTCCCACTAAAACTTCCCAGTTCCACAAAGTCCAATTTTCCATCAAAAGTCACAATAACACCCCTCTTGAAATCATTACTAGTACCAAACTACTTGGCATTACCATCGATGAAAACCTAAAATTCGACTCCCACATCCTCTCAGCAATCAAAAAAAAACACCAGAAAATCGGCCTCCTCTACAGACACAACTACTACCTTACTCCATCTTCCCATCATACCCTTGCATCTACCTTCCTTCTCCCCTCTCTCTTGTATGGTGCTCCCCTATTCTCCAACCTACAACTTGGACTCCGTGCTAAACTTGAGGCCTGTTACAACAAAATCTGCAATTTTTTAACCAATTCTAAGAACTCTTCCCATCACTGTCACTCCCTACACACCCTAAACTGGCTAGAACTCCACAACCACCTAAAGTACCTACAACTTACAACAGCCCACAAACTCATCTTTAAACCAGCAGAATGCCCCTCTCTTGCTAAATCTCTAACACCCTACACACCTACCTGCACCTGAGATCCACAGGCCAAAACCTCCTGCATGTACACAAACCCATCCACCCAACTGGTAAACTACTACTATCCCACACTATAGCCAAACTATGGAACAATCTCCCCACACCACTATGTAATATACCTAACCACAACAATTTCAAATCCATGCTTCTCTCCCATCTCTCCTCCAAATGGGAATGTCCTTCACATGCTCCCACCTAAAACTCCCACACTACTAACTCCACACCTAAATCATCATTTCTTTGCCTACTTTAACTTAATTCAGAGATCTTGCTCAGAACACCTTTTCATAAATCTTTTGCATGCATGCCTCTGGCCTACCTTACTCATTTTCTCAAACTTTCATTGTTTGTTTTTCTTATCCATTGTACCCATAATATTGTTTTCCTCTGTAATATTGTTAATTTGTCTCTATTCATATGTATTTGTATGTCTGTTTGGGGCTTTTCCCCTCGGGTCTCCACTGAAAAAGGGTAATTCTTACCCAGCTGGACCAACCCGGTTAACAAATGCAAATAAATAAATAAATGTACTTTATTGATAGCTATGGATGAGCTACATGAAACTATATAAACATCAATAGCATCACACCACCAGATCCAGGCATGTGAAGCATAGTTTAAATAGAAGAATGTTTATGAGAGCATAATAAATATTAACAACCTGATAAAATATGCTAGGCCAATATGCACAGTCTTTGCCAAAGTAAAAGTCATCTGAATAATTCCACATTAAAGAAAACTGTTGCTAATGCAATGGGTTACTACTGAAAAACAACTCTGCATTTCAGTGCTTCATCTACAAATATAGTGCCTGCTGCCCTTGAAGAATAAATTGCCTGTGTAACATTAAAAAATTTTGTGCTGGTGATATTGCCATAACATTTCCTGAAGTAGATCAGCTATATAATACGGAATGGCTGGTAAACAAATGACAACAGGTTCATAGTTACTAGGCATGCAGTCCTGAAGACCATTAAGAAGCCTAGCCCAAATTCCCAATTGCTCCATTACATTGTTTGGTTAAGTGATTTGCTAAATGACATACAGCAGATAAATGAAGGTGTTAAGATTTAAACCCTGCACTCTTGGCACAGGAAGCAACTCATTAACAATTCAGAGCTTCAGTCCTCTGCACTAACTGCCAGAGTAATGTTTTTTAAATAAATGCAGAAATATTTGCAATCTGATCTTGTAGAGAAGATTGTATCACAGCAATATGCAAACAATGCAAATAAACTGGTCTGGTTTAGAAGATGAAAAACTTAAATATAGAAAAAGCTTCTAAAACCATGCAAGAAGGAAAATAACAAAAACAGAGCCAGTGTTTAGTGGTTTTGTTCTTTAATAGTGAAAAGAAGTTCATCAGAAAATATTTGTCGTAAATCCCTTTCACAAACCTTTTGAAAGATGAGAAGTGTGTTGTGCAGTGGGGGTTGTACACACTTCTTCTCCTAAGGGAATTGTTTGGATCAGATGGACCCAAAATTTCAACTGTAACATCAGCAGAGTTGGTGAACAGGGAGTCACCAGCTGAGTTGTTGGATTTGATGGTTTGCACTAATAGTCTGTTAGATGACCGGAGTGATCTGGAGTTGGAGTGGGGGTAGATGATGTTTTTCAGGGCAGATGTATTATCTGGTTGGTTAAGTGCTTTGTGAGCAACAATGAGTTGATTATACTGAATCTGCCTGGGTAGCTCTAGCCATCTGATATAATTTAACTTTTTACAATGATGTTTTCTATAGGGTAGACCAGTTGCAAATCTAGCTATGTTATTATAGCAGCTTGAAAGTTTATTAAGATCAGATTTATTTAGGTTGGCTAGTAAAGGGGAAGCATAGTAGAGTGTAGAGAGTAGATGGGAGCAGGCAGTGGAGTTCGTAGCATATGGGGTAAGGAATGGCTTTATCCTATAAAGCGAGCACAGTTTTCTGCTAATTGTTTTCATTGTTTTGTTGACGTGCACATCAAATTTAAGATTGTTGTCTATAATAACTCCTAGCAGTTTTGTATGGGCATCTGGAGAGATAATGGTATCGTTATTAGCCTTAATGGAGAGAAATAGTAGTAAATCCCAAAAGCAAAGAAGGATAACACTTAAACCACGATACAAAAAATTACAATCCTTTATTCCACACGTAAGCGCTTTCACGGTTCAACAGACCACTTCATCAGACAAAGAAAATCACATGCAACCTGGATTTTATATGTTAAACATCAATTAAAGTTTTAAAATTCCCACCAAAATATTTAAAGGTACAGTGTTACTAAAAACAACAATCACTGGGCTATTTCTTGAGCCGTTTCAATTTTAAAACTGGTTTAATAGAAATAAATTCATTTAAACCATACTGCTTATGAGCAGCTAATCTAAAAATCCATTGTAATTCAATATTTTCAGTAAGACTAGTGACTGGCCCAAGTCTCCCTTGTTCATAAACAACATGCAATACTTGAAATAAAAAAGTGTGGTTTGGTCCATTTTCAATTGTGTGCTTAGCCAAGGCACTATAAGTTAAAACATTTTGCATGCAGTAAAAGTGACCTCATATTCGTACTTTCAAGGACCTATTGGTTTTCCCCACATAAAAATGAAAGCATACCGTACAATGAGCTACACAGATCAAATCTGTAGTGTTACAATCTGCTTTACATCTCAGTTCCCATAATCTATCCATAGCTGGATGTTTAAAAAAAGTGACTCATCTATGTATTCACAGTAGTTACATGATCCACATTTACATGTTCCATTCACAATTAATAAATCAGTCCTTGGAATTTTAGGATAACATAACATTTGTTCATAGGTTCATAGGTGGGTACTAGGCTATCTGCCCAAAGGCATTTATAAGCCTAGCCAGAATGTGTTGGCTTTCGCTACCCCCTTAGATTAGTTCCCTGTGCCTCTGTCCAGCAGAGCCACTGAAGTGATCCCCAAGGTAAACTTTCTGTTTCCCATCCACTTGTCAAGGTTTTTTTTGAAGAGCATTAGCGAGGAGCTCTGCCTAATGTAGATTGGGATCTTGTTCCAAAGCATGGGAAGTCTCTGGGACAGGAATCTATCCCTCCAGCACATCCTATTTATTGTTGTGGTGAGGTTTAGATCAGGGGTGTAGCTAGGATTTTCAAATTTGTACTGACAGCTCTCAAACTGCTACCCCCCTCCCCAGCCAAGCTACGGCCATTCTCGTAATTCACGGTTCGCTCTTTTAGTGTCGATGAAGAGGCATTCGCTGTAATGCCTCTTCAGTAATATAATATAAATTCACTCAAACTCGGTTCCTTGAATTGAAAATTAACCTGAAATGTCAGTTCTTTGAAAAATGCAGCATGGTAGTTGGGGTAGAGACTTTATGCTTTTGTTTTCTGTAACTAAGGTACAGGTTTTGAGCTTGAGTAAATTACTAACCACCTGCTACCACTAACTAGGATGTTTCATTCACACACACACCCCTACCTACCTCTTAGTGCAAGAAATATGGACAAAGCCTAAAATAAACAGGGACAGATATTAAATAATGTTCTCGTGAACTTAGAAAGTTGCTAGAATAACAGGATTTGCGCTAGTATGAATTTTTCTAAAGGACATGAAGTCTGAAGCTCAAATGTCTGTCATTATTTAGCAACTTCAAATTGTAAAATCTACGCAATACTCAACTACATCTCAACTTCGCAGCACAAGAAGTCTGAAAAAAGCCAAATTTATTGGGGTGGGTCAAAAGGGCAAAAAACAGGAACACATTAAACATTGCTTGTATAATCTTGGAAAGCTGCTAGAATAAAATGCTGTGTTACCATCATACATTTTACTGCCAAGGTCACTGTGCAAAATAGTCAGAACAACATACCACTATGCCAAATCACCTGCTTTGTGAAAGAGAGGAAGACTGAAACTTAAATGGCTATCATTTAATGAATTCAGTTCTCACCATAGCTGTCAACCTCTTAGCACAAAACACCTGGACAAACCCAGTAATGAGGGAATACAGCCCTCAAACATATTCAGTGAATTCAGTTCTTGCCATAGCTGTCAACCTTAGCACAAAAACCTGGACAAAGCCAATAACAGGGTATTACAGTCCCAAAAATAAGGACACATTTCAAATAGTCATAAACTTAAAAAAATTGCTATAAAAAGGTTGTGTTACTATATATTTATTGCTAGAATAAAAAGTTGTTTTACTATGTCACAAACACAGGGATAAGATGCAGACTCCACACAGAAGGCACCCCAGCCAAGAATCAAACCAGAAAACCTATAGCTGTGAGGCAACAATACTGCCACTGCACCATCAAATATGTAAGGAAGTAAACATTCAGAAACCTGAAGTCTGAAATTTAAATGCCTGTCAATTTGTTAATCAGGACAGTCTGACTTGGAACAAAAAAAAAATTCTCAGCAGAGGCCCAGGAAAAAATAATGCAGACATGTCTTTGTAACATGGGAGGACACAAAAGCAAATCCACACAAAAACAGGGAGAAGATACAGACCCCCCCCACAAAGAAGGCACCCCAGCCAAGAACCAAACCCAAGAACCTACAGCTGCGAGGCATCAATGCTACACTGCTACCACTGCACCATCAAATTTCAAGCATTGCAATATTTAAAAACCACAGATATGAGGAATAGATCAGATCAAATATGAGCCAAAAATCTGCAATTTTTTTACAAATGGTGGTGGGTAGGGAATTCAGGTCTTTAACACCTGCATACAAGGTACAGGGTTCAAGCCTGAGGTATTCCCTACCACACCACCATGAGTAATCACCAGTACATCCCACCTGGGGCATTTACACACACACACACACACACACACACACACACACACACTCTTCATATTACTCACCAACCCTCGGTTGTAAGACCCTTCTAAATAAAGTCCTTGAAGTGAGACCAATATAACGTGTACATCCTCCCGCTCGACCAACATAACGTGTACATCCTCCCGCTCGACCAACATAACGTGTACATCCTCCTGCTCGACCAGCATAACGCTTGAATCCTCCCACTCGAAAAGCATTTGAACTGGCCGGAAATACATGCGCGGTGAGCTCCATTCCGACTGGCTGCCCTGATGAGCTGACGTCATCGTGCAGTAAAGCGCGAAAAAAAAAAAAGTGAAAGCTTAAAAAGTTACCCCCTTCTAAATAAGTTGTACTGAAATCAGTACAGTGCGTATGCCTCCCGACGTCCCTGGTTTAGATCCCTAGAGTGTGTGGCTCGAGGGGATAAGGTTTTCTTTAGGTGGAGCATGTCCATCAATTTTGGGTTGGACATGGCCTTGTATGTCAGGCAGAGATTACCTCTGAGTAGGCGGTATGCAACTGAGTACAACTGGAGTTATTTCAGTCGAGCTGCATAGGGCATCTGTTTGAGGCCATTGAGCCTCTTGGTGAGGTATTTCTGTGGTCTTTCCAGCTGTTACAGGTGTCTTGTAAGGTACATCCCAAATGGGGTGTTGTACTCTAAGATGGGTCTGATGAGTGATGAGTAGAGGAGCACAATGACCTCTTTTGATCTAGATGCGAACCCTTTTGTGATTAGGTGGACCACGCAGAAGGATTTTCTAACCACTTTGGCAATGTGATTATCAAAGGTGAGATTACTATCTACTTGGGTCCCCAGATCCCTTATTACGTCTTCTGTATTTAGGGGACTACCACCTATGTGGTAATTTGTGGGTACTTTCTTTTTTCCAAAGGGGATGACTATGCTCTTTTTGGCATTTATCTTGAGGCCATGATTTTGACACCAGGTATCCATCTCAGTGAGACCCTTTTGGAGGATGTATGCGTCAGCAGGAGAGTCAATTATAGCCCCTAGTTTACAGTCATCTGGAACTTGGTCAGCCATAGTCCTCCTGTGCTTACCTGTACCTCTGGGAAGTATATGCCAAACAGGAAGGGTCCTAGGACTGAGCCCTGGGGAACTCCACTTGTAATCCGTTTAGAGACGAACATAGCTCCCGCAACTCTCACCATGTGGGTTCTGTCTGTGAGCCAGTTGGCAACCCATCTTGTGACGTAGGGGTTTATGTTCAGGCTGGTGAGCTTGTCTATAATACCAGAATGGGGAATGGTGTCAAAGGCCTTAGCGAGGTCTAGGTAGGCTGTGTGTACCACCTTTCCCTCGTCTATAGCCTTGGTAACTGTCTCAAAGAAGTCCACCAGATTTAGGAGGCATGATCTGCCCATAACAAAGCCAAACTGGGTAGGGTCCAGTGTTTGGAGGTTCCCAATGTCTCTGTTAATGAATTCCATGATGATGCGCTCCTTAGCCTTGCAGACCAAGCTAGTCAGGCTTATAGGGTGATAGTTCCCGGGGTCCGTTGTGGCTCCACCTTTGTGGAGTGGAATAACCTTTGCTGTGTGCCACTCTATGGGTATGTAGCCTATGGAGAGGCTGAGTTTGAACAGTGTGTTTAGGTGAGGGGTTAGTTCATCTTTGAGCTTGTGTAGGATGCAGCCTGGGACACCGTCCGGTCCCATTGATGCTGAGTTTTTGGCTTTGGAGAGGGCTGTTTTAACCTGAGTGTCTGTGATTTCAGGGACTCTACATTCTTCTGATATGGTTATGAGCCCTTTTGGGGGTCAGAGGGGGGTGAAGTTTGCACTGAACCTGTCTGCCAGGATGTTGGCAATATTGGTTGGTTCAGTGTATTTTGTGCCATTCTGCACTAACTCTGAGCAGATCTGAGCATTGCCACTTAGATTCTTGACATAGCTAAAGAATGCCTTGTGGTTATCTTTGGAGTCCTTGGCAATTTTTGTTTCAAAGCTCGCCTTGGATGATTTTATGAGGGATCGTATTTTCTTGCTGATACTGATCAGGGATGTCTTCCCTTCTTGGGATTTTACTCTTTTCTGTACTAGTTTCCTCCTTCTATTGTATAGCTTGTTTATGGCAGGAGTCCACCAGACTGGTTTCCTTTTCTTGGAGAAGAGAGTCTTGGTTTTGCTTGGGAAGGCATGATCCATGCATTCTTGTAGCTGCCCGTAGAATGCATTAGTAAAGGATTCTGCAGCTTGGACAGTGTTATCCTTCAGCATGGGGGCTTTGAAATTTTCCACCTCGGTCTTAAGTAACGTGAAGTTTGCTTTTGAAAAGTTTTTCATGGTGGCTTTCTTGTCCGGGGGTGGGGGCGGAATATGGATATCCAAAGTGATTTGTTTATGGTCATATCTAACCAGCGAGGGGTTGACCTCTGGTGTGGAACACTGGTTGCCCATGTTGGTGATGACCAGGTCCAATATGTTGTCACCTCTGGTGGGAGTGTTGACCAGTTGAACCATGGCATTTTGAGTTTATAAATTCTAGGAAAAGTTGGGCAAGGGAGTTAGTACTTGAGTAGTTCTCCAAGTTAATGTTTGGGTAATTTAAATCACTCAATATTAGGGTGTTTGGTAGGACCTTTATGTTTCCCAGTGTTTCCAGAAACGTGGAATGGGGGTCCTGGGACATGGTGGGTAATCTGTAGCAAGCTACAATTTGAATTGCAGTTTTTCCCATTGTTAGTTGCACGTGGATGATCTCTGAAGCATTGTGCTGTGCCACTAACCTGGAGGTGTGGGTATCCTTGATGAATATGGATACGCCCCCGCCTTTTGTATTTCGGTTTGGGTTCTGTGGCTGAAATGTATGGTATGAGTTGTAGCCTGGTAGTGCTGGGGTGCTCTCTGGAGCCTTAAACCAGGTTTCTGTTACTGCACATATATCGATTTTCTCCATACTGAGGAGTGCCTCGAGTGCGTGCATTTTGAGGTTTAGACTTCTGGCATTGAGTAGCATTACCCTCAATTTTTTGTTACTTGTGCTATTTACGGTGGGTTTGTCTTTTGAGCCTTGCCTAAAAAGGGCACTATGGGGGTGGCAAGAGCCTTGGTAAGTGTTCGAAAGCCTAAGGGTGACAGGTGCAAGCCATCTCTAGCGAAGCAGCGTGGCTTGTCGAGCATGTCATCCCAGGCGGACAGACACTGGATCCCCTTTGAATGACACCAGAAACTTAGCCAAGTGTTGAAATCGAGAATTTTTCTTTATACCGTGGTATCATTCGTGGTGAGGGTAGGATGCTACTCAGGATCAGGATCATACTGGCCTGGGCTACATGATCAGAGAGCTCTTCCATGTCTCTTTTCATGTAGTCCAGGGAGGTACGGCTCAGGTCATTCACACCAACATGGACAATGGCAGAGTCATATTTGTACTTGTTCTGGAGTGACCAGAGTGCTTGTGTTATGTGGCGGATCCTGGCACCCGACAGGCCGCTAACAGTAACATTCTCCTTATTCAGCCTAGTGAGTGGGACGTCAGTGTGCCTGACTCTAGAGTCATCTATTACTAGTATGTTGGGTATATTATTTTGCCTTAAGGGCTGTGATTGGATGGCACACTGGTTTTGTGAAGTATGTGTTTCATGGTTTATGTTGGGGTGGTGGAGGTTGCTTGTATGTTTGCTTTGGATGTCTCTGTTGGTTTTGCAGATTTTTATTTAGAGCCTCCGAGTATGTTTCCATGTATTTATTTGTGTTTTTTGCCAGTGCTGGTTTAATAGGTCTATGTAAGACTGGTGGTGTAATGCAAGTATTTCCCTTCTCCTCTTGACTGTCTGATCCAGTCTTGGGTTGAGAGAGCTTAGCCTCTAGTTTGGCTGTATAGCTGCATCTCTCGCATGTATTAGTGTTTGGTGGTAGAAGGAGGGGGTTGTCTGTGTACATGAGGCAGTTGTAACATTGCCTCAAAATGCTCAAATTCACCAGTTGGACTGGAGAGTACACCTGAAACTGACCTTTGGACATGCCTGGATAGGTACAGTGAACTGTTTTACTGGATGGCTGGTAAGGTCGAATAGAGAGCCTTGTCCTTCTGTACAGTACATGAGGGTCTAGTGCTAGGGTTTATAAGTGCTTGCTATAAGTTTTGTGCAAGTGCCGGGCTGAGAAATGAATGGCTTGAGTGCTTAAATTGAAAGTTTGTCTAGTTCCATGGGAAAAATTGAAGAGGAGACTTTGTGGAGCCGGGAATAGTTTTACCCTAGCTAACCAGTGCTGCCCGGCACGCAAAACTGGCCAAATATAGTATTTATAGCAGGGAAATGAAAGAGATAGAAATTAGCCCAAAATGGCCAATAAACTGCTAATTTCTGGGCTGAAACCACTACTCCTATAGGGACAGATAGGCTGCTCAAAGCTCCCCTCTCTCACAGGTGAAGAGAAACTTCCTTCTATCCAAGTAAGGTATGGGCAAACACAGAGATTTGTAACACAGCTCTGAATTCAGCACTAACCTGAAAACTGGACTACACTAGCTTAGAAAGGTGGGAAACAAAAAAAAAAAAAAAAAAATATATATATATATATATATATATATATATATATGTATATATATGTATATATATATATATATATATATATATATATATATATATATATATATATTTTTTTTTCAGAAAATAAAGCAGATACACTCAAAAAAACAGTTTAAAAGCACAGAAAAAGGATAATTATTGTTATATATCACAGATCAGAGTTGTAGTCAATGGCCCCAGTAATAAAGTAGGAAGAAACACAAATACAGTAAAAGCAGATGAATAAAGTATAATTATATATATATATATATATATATATACATATATAAAACAATAGAAAACAAACAAACTGATTTAAACATGTTACCCAATTAACCAGAAAAAAGCTCAAAACTGAGCCCTGTTGCAGCAGTCTTCAATCAGACAAGTTCTAACTGCGCACCCCTGCTTACTAGAGTGCAGGGGAACCCTCTCCAAAAAAAGATGGCCTGGATCAGTGCCTCAAGTTATACAAACAAAGCTAGATTCAGCAGGCCTGAATCTGGTCTATGCTACAGCAACAAGGCGCACCAATTTCAGAAAGAAACAGTTCAAATAAGCAGTCACAATAAGCCTGTGACAAGAAATTCCCAGCTCAGAAGGGCAGAATCCAGCCTCTGCTCCCACAAGAGTGCAGACCACAAACCTTCTTAATGTAGAATAACTGGCCTGAAGCTCAAGTGCTTAAGCCAGAACTAATACACTTTTAGAACAGCAGACAATAGTTTTAAATTCTTCCTATTTCTATACACAAACTTGGGGCAAGGACCTACAACATCCAAAGTTTTGGAATCAACCATCAGCATGGGCCAATTATTATATACTATTTTTCTAACAAAATTGATGTCCTATGTATACAAACGAACCAATGGCAATCCATCAGTCTTTGCAAAATAATCAGTACTTGGTAGTTCCACTTCTTCAGAATAATAAGATTTGCCTCTCTTATTTCATTCAACATATACCTTTTAAAAGCTTTATTAATCTCACATGATGAATATCCCCTCTGTTTAAAGGCATTCTGGAGATATTCCAATTCATTTGTAAAATCTACCTCTTCACATGACAACCTTGACACCCTCATACCCTGACCAACTAAAACATTAGTGAACACATGATTTGGATGCATACTTGTACGATGAAGAAAAGAAGGTGTATAACATGATTTCCTATGCAATCTAGTAGAAATAATTCCTTCATTTAATGTGACAGTAACATTTAAACAATGTATGCTACTTGGAGATACAGTTAAAGTAAACTTAAAATAATCGCTACTTGTATTCAATTCTTCAAAAAAGTGGTATATTTCCTGTGGATTTCCTCCCCAACCAATTAAGAGGTCATCTACAAACCGATGATTTAAGATCATCTTATTATTCTGTTTGGTCTGGATATTTGCATACTCCCACTCCATCATAACGATGTTAGCGTATGAATTGGCACAGCTGGTGCCCATGGCGACACTAGCTGTTTGCCAATAATATTTATCAACAAGCAAAAATACGTTATGTTCTAATACTAACTCTAAGAGCATACAAAGAAAATCAATCTTCTCAGGTGAAAATTGGGAGCTTCTCTGCATAGCATTTCTCACCATGCTTACTTCCTCCTCATTAGGAATACAGGTAAAGAGGGATATCACATCTAAAGTAACTAACATGCTGAACTTATGATTGCCAAGGGTTTTCGTACAGTTATATAGATCTGATAGGAATTGTTTGGTGTCTCTTAGGACTATTGGATAGTTTTCAAGGATTAACTTTAGTTGTTTGTCTAAATAAATTGAAAGTGGCTCAGTTAGCCAACCCCCACCAGCTACTATAGGCAGTGGCGGCTGGTGACTTCAAATCAAAGGGGGTCTGCAGGAGACAGCTGAATGGGTGGGGTCAATGGGAAGGGGTGTGGCCAACTAGAAAGGGGAGGAGCTGTGCTCAAAACCACAAAAACTAACTAAATACACTGCCCTGGGTGCCAAACTGTCATTATGAGAGTCCAATCAAGACAAAATGAAGTGTAGAAAAATAAAAATATTTCAATGCATTGGCTGTATGACAGCTTACTTAATATCTAGATGGAAACAAAAAGGTTGTGAGGCATGAAAAAATGAATGACTTTTTAAATACATTAATGGAATGCCAGTCAAAATCAAGTATAAGAAAAACAAGCAGCAGTCAACTCAAACCACTTCTTGCACTGCAGTTCTAATTATAATTTATATTCAGCTTTATTAAAGTACCAAGTAACATGCTGAAAGTAGAAATCTCTGATGCCCCCCACTTGTAAAAATGTTTCTTATCCAAAAAAAGACCTGCTGCCTGACAACTATCTACTTGTTTCATGGGGAAAACATGATCAAAGTAAAAAATGAAAAGCAAACAAGAAATAAGCTCAAGATACATTGCTTAAATGGATTACTGTACAGGGTATGGACCACATGACTGGCATTCTGTTTAGTTTACAGGTAAATCCTGCAGAGATGACTGGAAGTCTCCAAGTGTAATGAGCTTCTTAAAATAATGTAATCCTGTCCTTTATTACAAATACTGTCATATGCATTTCAATACCCAAGGCTTATACATTATCTAGTTAAGTATTCTCTACATGGCAACAACAGAAAGGCTTTCAATGTTGGCAATTCTTTAACAGTATGCTTATTAAAGCTTACTTGCATCTTACGATCTCAGCCAAGCTTACCTGATGGTCATTAAAGTATTGCTACTTAAACACAGAGCAACAGGCACTTTGAGTAATAAGCATAAATCAACAGTACAAAAAATATGACAGAAACCAGACCATTTTGCAAAAATCAAGGACAGATGAAAAGCCACTCTAGTACTTGTGTCTACCTTGGATGGGGGGGGGGGGATACTCTGCACATTTACACTCCTTGCCTTGCTTCGACACATCCAGAGTCACTACATGGGGGAGTGGGGTGCAACAAGTATGTCACAATTTGAAATGTCTCTGGCTGACTGTGATGGCCCTGACATATTTGTTGTACCTCTCAACCTCAGAGCAAGAAATCTGGACAAAGCCATACAAAGAAGTGGGACAAAGGCCCAAAAAATAAGGACATTTTTTAAATATTGCTCTTATAAACTTAGAAAGATAATAGAATAGGTCTTGCATTAGTATGAATTTTCTGAATGGTATGAAATATGAAACTCAAATGTCTGTCATTATTTTCTAACTTTAGTCTTTAATGATTTGTCACTAATTTGCCCCCAAAAAACACAATTTTATGAAAAATGGACCAAAAATGTGATGTAAAAATATAAAATAGCCACACAATGCAGCTGGGAACCTGTCAAAGAAGGGACACTTTAATATTAGTACTGCTAACTTGAGTAGCTGACAAAATAAAATAATCTACATGCATTTCTGAAATAAAAGTAATCTATAACTCTGATTATTACAGTTATTTCTTAATTGTAAACCCTCCATGTTTTCTTCCAAAATTGCTATTTTGCAGAGGGATTATTACGGGGAAGAGCAACATTTTGAGCCAAAATCAGGGACAGTTGAGAGGTTTGGCTATGCCTAATTCTATAAAGCAATTTATTTGCATGTACCTCTCAACCTGTTAATGCAATAAATCTGGACAAGGCCAAATATATTGGGGGAACATATAAACAGTACTAAAAATTGCTCTTGTATAAACTGAGACAGTTGATAGAACAACAGGTCTTATTTAGCATGCATTTTTCTGAAGGTTATGAAGTCTGAAACTAGTGTGTCATTATTTAGTGACTTAATTCCTAAACAATTTGCCAGAAAACCACAAATTTTATGAGGAACAAACCAAAAATAAGAAGCAAAAATCTATTCATTCTTTGAAAATCTGGACAGTTGGGAGGTATAGTTCAGCTGGGGCTGTCTTTAAGTTTGCCGCCCTTCCCCCTGACAAAATCATGGTCGAATGGAGCCTCCCCCTGCAGCCATTCCAATGATCCATTACTTGGCTATTTCACTCCATTTACCATAAACACTAATGTGCATACTGATTTACTTCTATGATGATTTGGACTTCATTTAAAAGTTTTATTTTGCATTTTACAGCACAAACACTAAGACATCTGCTAAACAAACTTAGCATTAAAACTTTCTGCCCTTGAAACTCACATTCATTGAAACAGCATTGAAACCCACATTCAAAGAAAATACATTTACCAGTGGCAAATAAAGATTAATTCTGGGCTGTTTTCAAATCATAGGCCCCTTGCATATGAAACATACATGTGCTCATTGATACACCTTCCTACTGTTTTGAACATTTTTCCAGTAAACTATGAAACAAAATGTATGCACCAATAATGACAAAACTGCCCAATTCAGAACATCTTTCCAGTTAACAGTGAAACAAAATGCATGCACCCATAATGACAAAACTGCCCAGTTCAGAACATTTCCATCATAAAAGTCTACTCAGACTTCTACAGTCCACCATTATCAGTAAATATGCACAATTCTACAATCCACCATTATCAGTAAATATGCACAATTCTACAGTCCACCATTATCAGTAAATATGCACAATTCTACAGTTCACCATTATCAGTAAATATGCACAATCTCTGAAGAAGTAAAAAAGTCATCTAAATAATTCCACATTAAATAAATCTGTAACTAATGAAGAGGTTGCTGATAGCAAACACCTTTATATTTCATGGTTTCATCGAAAAATAGTGTCTGATGCCCCTGAGGAATAAATTGACTATATTACATTAAAAATGATAAGCTAGTAATATTGCAATAGGAAATGGATGGCAAACTGATAACAGGCTCATAGTTAGTATCTTAACTTTTTCAATACGAAAGCATTCACCCCTTGTGGGAGTAGAACCAACAACCTTCTGCATCAAAAGCAAGTACACAACCTGTTGTGCTATTAACAATGCAAGCTGACTTAGCATAAGCAGCACTAAACTTCTCTTCCCTTGCAGCTCTCAGCTCCTTGTAAAATCTACTCAATGCTCAACTGCATCTCAACTTCGCAGCACAAGAAATCTGGAAAAAGCCAAATTTATTGGGGGGTGGTCAAAAGCCCAAAAACCAGGGACACATTAAACATTGCTTGTATAATCTTGGAAAGTTGCTAGAATAAAATGCTGTGTTACCACCATACATTTTACTGCCAAGGTCCCTGTGCAAAAGAGTCAGAGCAACATACTACTATGCCAAATCAGCTGCTTTGTGAAAGAAAAATGCTGTGTTATCTCCATACATTTTACTATCAATGTCCCTGTGCAAAACAGTCAGAGCAACATAACACTATGCCAAATCATCTGCTTTGTGAAAGAAAAATGCTGTGTTACCACCATACATTTTACTGCCAAGGTCCCTGTGCAAAACAGTCAGAGCAACATGCCATTACGCCAAATCAGCTGCTTTGTGAAAGAGCGGAAGACTGAAACTTAAATGGCTATCATTTCATGAATTCAGTTCTCACCACCAGGGGTGTAGCTAGGATTTTCAAATTTGTGCTGACAGCTCTCAAACTGCTACCCCCCTCCCCAGCCAAGCTTATGGCCATTCTCGTAATTCACGGTTCGCTCTTTTAGTGTCGATGAAGAGGCATTCGCTGTAATGCCTCTTCAGTAATATAATATAAATTCACTCAAACTCGGTTCCTTGAATTGAAAATTAACCTGAAATGTCAGTTCTTTGAAAAATGCAGCATGGTAGTTGGAGTAGAGACTTTATGCTTTTGTTTTCTGTAACTAAGGTACAGGTTTTGAGCTTGAGTAAATTACTAACCACCTGCTACCACTAACTAGGATGTTTCATTCACACACACACCCCTACCTACCTCTTAGTGCAAGAAATATGGACAAAGCCTAAAATAAACAGGGACAGATATTAAATAATGTTCTCGTGAACTTAGAAAGTTGCTAGAATAACAGGATTTGTGCTAGTATGAATTTTTCTAAAGGACATGAAGTCTGAAGCTCAAATGTCTGTCATTATTTAGCAACTTCAGCCTTCAATGATTTTCTAGAAAATCATAAAATTTATGAGGAACAGACAAAAAATATGGGGCAAAAATCTGGACATTCTGCAAAATGTGGACAGTTGAGAGGTATGCTACCTACCACACACACACACACACACACACACACACACACACACACACACACACACACACACACACACACACACACACACACACACACACACACAACCTCTCAACCTCTCACAGCAACAAACTCATAAATAAAACTGAGGCAAAGGCCCAAAAATAAGGACATTTTTTTTAAATATTGCTCTTATAAACTTAGAAAGATAATAGAATAGTAGTAGGTCTTGCATCAGTATGAATTTTCTGAAAGGTATGAAATCTGAAACTGAAATGTCTGCATTATTTTCTAACTTCAGTCTTTAACAATTTGCCACTAATTTGACAGAAAACTGCAATTTTATGAAAAACGGACCAAAAATGTGATGCAAAAATATAAAATTGCCAGACAATACAGCTGGGAACCTGTCAAAGGAGGGACACCATTTTAATATGAGCACAGTTAACTTAGAGCAGCTGACAAAATTAGAGAATCTACATGCATTTCTGAAATAAAAGTAATGTATAACTCTGATCATTACAGTTATTTATAAAAGTAAAGTAAACCCTCTATGTTTTCTTCCAAAATTGCTATTTTGTGGAGGGATCATTAGGGGAAGAGCAACATTTTGAGCCAAAATCAGGGACAGTTGAAGTTTGGCTATGCCTAATTCTATAAAGCAATTTATTTGCATGTACCTCTCAACCTGTTAATGCAATAAATCTGGACAAGGCCAAATATATTGAGGGAACATATAAACAGTACTAAAAATTGCTCTTGTATAAACTGGGACAGTTGATAGAACAGGTCTTATTTTAGCATGCATTTTTCTGAAGGTTATAAAGTCTGAAACTAGTGTGTCATTATTTAGTGACTTAATTCCTAAATCATTTGCCAGAAAACCACAAATTGAGGAACAAACCAAAATAAGAAGCAAAAATCTATTCATTCTTTGAAAATCTGGACAGTTGGGAGGTATAGTTCAGCTGGGGCTGTCTAAGTTTGCCGCCCTTCCCCTCACAAAACCATGGTCGAATGGAGCCTCCCCTGCAGCCATTCCAATGATCCATTACTTTGCTATTTCACTCCATTTACCATAAACACTAATGTGCATACTGATTTACTTCTATGATGATTTGAACTTCATTTGAAAGTTTTATTTTGCATTTTACAGCACAAACACTAAGACATCTGCTAAACAAACTTGGCATTAAAACTTCTCTGCCCTTGAAACTCACATTCATTGAAACAACATTAAAACCCACATTCAAAGAAAAATACATTGTACCCGTGGCAGATAAAAATTAATTCTGGGCTGCTTTTAAATCATAGGCCCCTTGCATATGAAACATACATGTGCTCTTTGATACACCTTCCTATTGCTTTGAACATTTTTCCAGTAAACAATGAAACAAAACTGCCCAATTCAGAACATTTCCATCATAAAAGTCTAGTCAAACTTCTACAGTCCACCATTATCAGTAAATAATATGCACAATCTCTGAAGTAGTAAAAAAAGTCATCTAAATAATTCCACATTAAATAAATCTAACTAATGAAGAGGTTGCTGCTAGCAATCACCTTTATATTTCATGACTTCACCGAAAAATAAAGTGTCTGATGCCCCTGAGGAATAAATTGCCTAAATTACATTAATAATAAGCTAGTAATATTGCAATAGGAAATGGATGGCAAACTGATAACAGGCTCATAGTTAGTGTCTTAACTTTCAGTACAGCAGCATTCACCTCTTATGGGAGTAGAACCAACAACCTTCTGCATTAAAAGCAAGTAAACAACATTTTGTGCTACTAGCAATGTGAGCCGACTTAGCATAATCAGCACTAAACTTCTCTTCCCCTGCAGCTCTCAGCTCCTTGTAAAATCTACGCAATACTCAACTACATCTCAACTTCGCAGCACAAGAAGTCTGGAAAAAAGCCAAATTTATTGGGGTGGGTCAAAAGGGCAAAACACAGGAACACATTAAAAATTGCTTGTATAATCTTGGAAAGCTGCTAGAATAAAATGCTGTGTTACCATCATACATTTTACTGCCAAGGTCACTGTGCAAAATAGTCAGAACAACATACCACTATGCCAAATCACCTGCTTTGTGAAAGGGAGGAAGACTGAAACTTAAATGGCTATCATTTAATGAATTCAGTTCTCACCATAGCTGTCAACCTCTTAGCACAAAACACCTGGACAAACCCAGTAATGAGGGAATACAGCCCTCAAACATATTCAGTGAATTCAGTTCTTGCCATAGCTGTCAACCTTAGCACAAAAAACCTGGACAAAGCCAATAACAGGGTATTACAGTCCCAAAAATAAGGACACATTTCAAATAGTCATAAACTTAAAAAAAATGCTATAAAAAAGGTTGTGTTACTATATATTTATTGCTAGAATAAAAAGTTGTTTTACTATGTCACAAACACAGGGATAAGATGCAGACTCCACACAGAAGGCACCCCAGCCAAGAATCAAACCAGAAAACCTATAGCTGTGAGGCAACAATACTGCCACTGCATCATCAAATATGTAAGGAAGTAAACATTCAGAAACCTGAAGTCTGAAATTTAAATGCCTGTCAATTTGTTAATCAGGACAGTCTGACTTGGAACAAAAAAAACAATTCTCAGCAGAGGCCCAGGAATAAATAATGCAGACATGTCTTTGTAACATGGGAGGACACAAAAGCAAACCCACACAAACACAGGGAGAAGATACAGACCCCCCCCACAAAGAAGGCACCCCAGCCAAGAACCAAACCCAAGAACCTACAGCTGTGAGGCATCAATGCTACGCTGCTACCACTGCACCATCAAATTTCAAGCATTGCAATATTTAAAAAACACAGATATGAGGAATAGATCAGATCAAATATGAGGCAAAAATCTGCAATTTTTTTACAAATGGTGGTGGGTAGGGAATTCAGGTCTTTAACACCTGCATACAAGGTACAGGGTTCAAGCCTAAGGTATTCCCTACCACACCACCATGAGTAATCACCAGTACATCCCACCTGGGGCATTTACACACACACACACACACACACACTCACTCTTCATATTACTCACCAACCCTCGGTTGCAAGACCCTTCTAAATAAAGTCCTTGAAGTGAGACCAACATAACGTGTACATCCTCCCGCTCGACCAACATAACGTGTACATCTGCCCGCTCGACCAACATAACGTGTACATCCTCCCGCTGATCACACATGAAAGTCAATAATCTAGTATTAACTGCATTAGCATTATTGTTGTTAGCCGCTGTTTCCAAAATTTTTGTGTTACCTTCAGCCATGCTTGCCAAAATGCAGAAGACAATGAAACCAAAACCCAAGGCGCAAGCAAACCAAGACACAAATAGTAGTAAATCCCAAAAGCAAAGAAGGATAACACTTGAACCACGATATAAAAATCACAATCCTTTATCCCACATGTAAGCACTTTCACGGTTCAACAGACCACTTCATCAGACAAAGAAAATCACATACAACCTGAATTTTATATGGTAAACATCAATTAAAGTTTTAAAATTCCCTCCAAAATATTTAAAGGTACAGTGTTACTAAAAACAACAATCATTGGGCTATTTCTTGAGCCGTTTCAATTTTAAAACTGGTTTAATAGAAATAAATTAATTTAAACCATACTGTTTATGAGCAGCTAATCTAAAAATCCATTGTAATTCAATATTTTCAGTAAGACTAGTGACTGGCCCAAGTCTCCCTTGTTCATAAACAACATGCAATACTTGAAAAAAATAAGTGTGGTTTGGTCCATTTTCAATTGTGTGCTTAGCCAAGGCACTATAAGTTAAAAAAATTTGCATGCAGTACAAGTGACCTCGTATTCATACTTTCAAGGACCTATTGGTCTTCCCCATATAAAAATGAAAGCATACCGTACAATGAGCTACATAGATCAAATCTGTAGTGTTACAATCTGCTTTACATCTCAATTCCCATAATCTACCCATAGCTGGATGTTTTGAAAAAGTGACTCATCGATGTATTCATGGTAGTTACATGATCCACATTACATGTTCCATTTCAGAGCTTTACCAGAAAGGCTCATCCAGACTCTGCTACACTTTGCTGTGAAGGAAAGGTTGGCTTGCTTTTATTTTTTGTATTTTGTATTACTTTTTTGCCTTTCTATATTTTGAATACTGTGGTTTGTTTTCTTTACCTTGTGTATTACTTGCATTCTGCTTTAACAGCATATTAAAACTTCAAAAGAGACCACAGCTCTGTCTCTCATTTTTTTTCCCGCCCTCCTACCTAGTTACAGTTGTCTTGTTAAATACCACTGTCTTTCTAGTTGCCTGCCTCTTATGTTAATCTGACCATATATCTCATTTCCTCTCTACTTTCACTGGCTTGCGTGAGTAATCACAAAATCATCATTTTTGAAATCCCTCCCCTTCAACTATTTAAATTTATTGGCCATCCTACTGTATTCCATAGTACCAGAATACAAAAGTGACCACCCCTTTCAATCCATCTTGCTGTTTTAAAAATAGTAACTCTCCACTAAACCATAACTTTTTAAACAGGTAAAACTAAAGTTACCTACTTTCACATCTAACTTCTCTAGTGCACACTGCAGTGTGCATTTTTTTTCATCTTACCTTTAATCATCCCTGTGACTAGCACATGCTCTAATACCTGCTGGAAAGCACTAGGAAGCCTTAAACTGATACAAGCACTGAACTCTCCTTGTTAATAAGGAGAAATTAATAGTACTAGGCACTAAACAACCTATAATTGCAAAGTACCTTGCTAAGGTAAGGGAAAACAGCTCCTGTACTTTACAAAAAAAAAAAACAAAAAAAAAAAAAACACCAAACCAGGCATGTCCAAGGGTCAGCTTCCGGTGATTTCTCCTGTCCACCTGGTGAATCTGGGCATACTGGGGCAATGCAGCAATTGCCTTATGTACACAGACAACCCTCTCCTCCTACCAAGCAACACTACAACCTGTGAGAGATGCACTTACATAGCCAAAATGGAAGCAAAGCTCTCTCCTCCCAAGATTGTGCTAGACAGTCAAGAGGAGAAGGTTAACACCCGCACTACACCTCATGCAACACATAGCCCTTCTAAACCCACACCACCAACACCCACATATAGCAACACCAAATCCACATATGCAGAGGCCCTTAACTGTAACCTGCCCAAGCAACAAGGACCTCTGAAGCTGAAACGCAAACAAACACCAATCACAACCAAAGTGTCACATAGTTCACAACACCAGTGTACCACCCAGCAACAGCCCCTAAGGCAAGACAACGTACCTAACACTTTAGTCATAGGTGACTCTATAGTCTGGCACACTGATATCCCACTCACCAGGCTGAACAAGGAGAAAATTACAGTCAGCTGCCTGTCGGGTGCCAGGATCTGCCACATAATGCATGCACTCAAGTCACTCCACAACAAGTACAAATATGACTCTGTCATTGTCCATGTTGGAGTGAATGACTTGAGATGTACCTCCCTGGACTACATGAAAAGAGACATGGAAGAGCTCTCAGATCATGTGGCCCAGACAGGTATAACCCTAACCCTGTGTAGCATCCTGCCTTCACCCAGAATGATACCACAATATAAGGACAAAATGATTGACGTCAACAATTGGCTAAGCTTCTGGTGTCATTCAAAGGGGATTCAGTATCTGTCTGCCTGGGACAACATGATCGACAGACCACAATGCTTTGCCAGAGATGGTCTGCACCTGTTGCCCCTGGGATTCAGGTTACTGGCTAAGGCTCTTGCCACCCCTATAGTGCCTTTTTTAGGCAAAGATCAAAGGACAAAACCACCACCGTAACAGGTACAAGCATGGAAAATCTGAAGGTAATGCTACTCAATGCTAGAAGTCTAAACCTCAAGATGCACTCTCTCGAGGCACTCCTAAAAATGGAGAACATCGATATCTGTGCAGTAACTGATACCTGGTTCAAAGCTCCAGAGAGCACCCCTGCAATACCAGGCTACAACTCTTACCACGCTTTTCGGCCACCAAACTAGGACCGAAACACTAAAGGTGGAGGAGTGTCAATATTCACCAAGAATATTCACACCACCAGGCTAGTTGCCCAACACAATGTGTCTGAAATTCTCCAGGTGCAACTAACACTAGGTAAGACTGCAATCCAAATTGTAGCTTGCTACAGATCCCCCACCATACCCCAAGATTTTCACTACACCTTTCTAAACATACTGAAAAATATTAAGATAGAACCAAACACCCTAATACTGGGTGATTTTAACTACCCTGCCATTAACTGGGAAAACTACTCCTGTACCAACACCTTTGCCCAATGGTTCTTGGAATTCATAAATTCCAACGCCCTGGATCAACTAATCCATAGTCCCACCAGGGGCTCCAATATCCTAGACCTGGTCATTACCAACATGGGCAATTGATGCTCCACACCTATGGTCACCCCCTCGTTAGCCAGGTCTGACCATAAGCTAATCACCCTTAACATCCACATCCCACCCCACCAGTAAGGAAACCTCCATAAAAAAACTTCTCCAAAGCCAACTTCATGCTACTCAAGTCAGAAGTGACAAACTTCATGACACCCATGCAGACGGGAACTGAAAGTTCAACTGCTGAATCCTACACTAAGGCACTGTACGAGCACATCCATTCATGCATGAATCGTGCCATCCGAAATAGAACCAATATGCTCTCATCCAAAAAAAGGAAGCCAATCTGGTGGTCCCCTGCCATAAACAAACTTTACAACAAAAGGAAGAAACTGTTGCAGAAAAGAGGAAAATCCCAGGATGCAAAAAACTCCCTTACCAGCCTCAGTAAGAAACTGGGATCCCTCATAAAATCCTCCAAAGCTAGTTACGAAAATAAAATTGCCAAAGATTCCGAAGACAACCACAAGGCATTCTATAACTATGTCAAGAATCTAAATGGCAATGCTTAGATCTGCTCTGAGCTAAAACAGAATGGCATTAAAAATACTGATCCCAAGGATATTGTCAATATCCTGGCAGATCGATTCAGTGTTAACTTCACCCCCCTCTCACCCCCTAAATGGCCCATCTTAATACCGGAAGATTACCAAATTCCAGTAATAACGGCCACACAGGTAAAAAACACACTCTCCAAAACTAAGAATACAGCATCCATGGGACCAGATGACATCCCGGGCTGTGTACTACATGAACTACAATATGAACTGGCACCTCACCTAAGTGTCATGTTTAATCATAGCCTCACTTCAGGTTTCATGCCCACTGAGTGGCGCAGAGCTACAGTTATCACACTCCACAAGGAGGGATCCACCTTGGATCCCAGAAACTACCATCCCATCAGTCTGACAAGCCTTATCTGCAAGGCCATGGAGCGTTTTATCATGGAACTTATAAACAAAGACATTGGCAACCTTCAAACACTGGATCCCACCCAGTTTGGATTCGTGAAGGGCCGATCATGTCTCCTGAACCCGATTGATTTCTTCGAATCAGTCTCCAGAGCCATGGACAAGGGTAAGGTGGTCCACACAGCCTATCTAGACCTTGCCAAGGCCTTTGACACCATTCCCCACTCTGGAATCATAGATAAATTTACTAAGCTGGGCATTAATCCTTACGTCACCCAACGGGTTGCTAACTGGCTTACTGATAGAACCCACACTGTAAAAGTAGCCAACTCCAAATCCAGCTCCAGACAAGTGACAAGTGGAGTACCTCAGGGTTCAGTCCTGGGATTGCTCTTGTTTGGCATCTACTTCTCCGAAGTACAGGCCAACACTAAGGGACTCTGGCTAACAAAGTTCGCAGATGACTGCAAACTGGGAGCCATTATTGAATCTCCAAATGATGTGGATACTCTACAAAAGGGCCTTACAGAAACATATGCTTGGTGCCAGAGCCATGGGCTCAAGCTCAATGCCAAGAAATGTATAGTTATCCCCTTTGGGAAAAAACATGTATCCATGAATTACCATATAGGTGGCAGTACACTAAACACCGAAAGTGTGATAAGAGACTTAGGGACACAGGTGGACAGTGGTCTCACCTTCGATAACCACATCGCCACAACAGTCAGGAAATCCTTTTATGTGGCACACTTCATCACAAAGGGCTTTTCATCCAGAAAAAAGGAGGTCATTGTCCCACTGTACTCATCCCTCATTAGACCCATTATAGAATACAACGCCCCATTTGGTATGTACCTGTCAAGACATCTGCAACAACTGGAAAGGCCACAGAAATACCTCACTAAAAGAATAACAGGCCTAAAGCAGATGCCCTACGCTGACCGCCTTAAAAAACTCCAGCTATACTCTGTCACATATCGTCTACTCAGAGGTGATCTCTGCTTAACATACAAGGCCATGTCAAACCCAGAGCTGTTGGACATGCAACACTTAAAGAAATCCCAATCCCTCAGAGCCACACACTCCAGGGATCTAAACCTTGTCATCACAATAAACAAAACATGCTGGAGGGATAGGTTCCTGACCCAGAGACTCCCCAGACTCTGGAATAGATTGCCCATACATGTCAAACAGACTGCCTCTTTGGCCCTCTTCAAAAGGAACCTTGACGATTGGATGGGAGAAAGGAAATTCACCCCAGGGATCACATCAGTCGCCCTGCTAGACAGGGATCCAGGGAAGTAAATAGTGTGGGAAGAAATAGCCATGGAATTGTTATGGCTAGGCTTGTATAGGCCCTAGGGCTGATAGCCTAGTACCAACCTATGAACCATTCATAATTAATAAATCAGTCCTTGGAATTTTAGGATAACATAACATTTGTTTTAAATTCTTCCTATTTCTATACACAAACTTGGGGCAAGAACCTACAACATCCAAAGTTTTGGACTCAACCATCAGCATGGGCCAATTATTATATACTATTTTTCTAACAAAATTGATGTCCTGTGTATACGAAAGAACCAATGGCAGTTCATCAGTTTTGTAAAATAATCAGTACTTGGCAGTTCCACTTCTTCAGAATAATAAGGTTTGCATCTCTTATGTCATTCAGCATATACCTTTTTAAAAGCTTTATTAATCTCACAAGATGAATATCCCCACTGTTTAAAGGCATTCTGGAGATGTGGTTGGAGGCAGTGATTACTACCTTATAGCCTGGCAGGAAGGGGCATAGCTGGAGAACCTGTGCCAGCCTTCCCCAGGAGTGTCTGTGTTTTTGTAACTCATATCTTAAAGTGTGTGTGTGTGTGTGTGTGTGTGTGTGTGTGTGTGTGTGTGTCTGTGTGGGCAGGC
The DNA here is from genome assembly GCF_019279795.1 of Protopterus annectens. NCBI lineage: Eukaryota > Metazoa > Chordata > Ceratodontiformes > Protopteridae > Protopterus > Protopterus annectens. The sequence continues at coordinate 1,693,596,738 of NC_056729.1, read as the reverse complement.
AACAAAGCACTTGTTGGACAGAGAAGGTGCTGGAGGTTTCAGCTTGACCACTAGACTGAAATATGTACCCTATAGCTGTGCCAGTGGGCAGTCTTATTGGGGATCTGGAGAGAAAGGGAAAAAATCAGCTCCAGACTGACTGTGATCTGTGTGTGCTCTTAAGGGAAATTGTACTTTACTGTGTGTGAATTTGTTATCCTTCCCAATGTGGATGCTCCTCACTGGTGTTAGCTGTGAGGATTGAGGCTCCTTGATTACTGGGCCGGTGCATGGGCGTCACATAGTAATTATTTGGCAGTGGTGGGATAAGCACACCACATATTAATTGGTTGGCAATTGGCTTGTAGTGGAGTGGATTGTGACTTCCTGTAGCTTGTGTACAGTGACCACTAAAGGTGTTTTTGTACTCTAAATCAGCCATGTAGTGAATATTCAGAGTTCAGATCACAATTGTTTTATTTCTTTTGTTAGCAGAGTATGGCAAGCTGACAAGGAGCCAGTTGGCTGAGATGTGCGAGGCTAAAGGACTGGATGTGCATGAAACCTGACTAAGGCAGACATGACTGCAGCTTTGGTCACAGCTGCATTGGAAAACAGCAATCAGGAGGGCAATCAGACTGGCCATGGATGTGTACAACACTCAGAGAATGGACAGCTCAACTTTTCTGACTAGGACTTAAAATCTGTCTGGAGCTAAAGAGACTTGAGTTGGAGGCCAGATATTTGGAAACAGAAGCAGCAGAGAGACTGAGACGTCTACAGGCTGAGGAGAATGAGAAACTGCTACACCTGGAAGCTGAGGAGAAGGAGAGGCAGAGGCAGCATGAAAAGGAGATGCTGACTCTTCACCAGAGTCATGGAGGTAATGGGGAGGGAGTAACCAGACCCCAGAAGCAACAAAAGTCAGTAAAATTCTTCCGCAGTTTACAGAGGGGGATAATTTTGATAGTTTCATTCATATGTTTGAGAGGATATGTAAACAGTATGATGTTGACAAAAGGCTCTGGGTATGGTTCTTGACCCCTTTACTCCATGGTAAAGCTGTAACTGTGTTGTCTAAACTTTCTGATCATGAATTTTTTGATTATACTGCTGTTAGGAATTGTCTGTTAGACTTTTTTAAGCTCACACCTGAAACGTATAAGAAAAAGTTTCGTGAGCATAGACGCAAAGCAGATGAAGGTGTGTGTGAATATGTTGCTGAACTGAGCACTTATTTTCATAGGTGGGTGAGTGGATGTCAGGTCACCACTTTTGAAGGGCTGGCAGACCTTTTGGTGAGGGAACAAGCCCTTAGCACTTTGCCTGAGGACATAAGGATCTGGTTAGCTGATAGACAATGTGCTACTTCAGATGAGTTGGGGAACAAGGGAGACCTATACCTATCAATCAGGGCATCCTTGCACAGGAAAGGGACCCCCTGTACTGCTCATGGGTCTAATGGAAGCCATGGTGAGCAGCCCAGACTGCCCCAACAGAATCTTCCAGTAGCAGGGGAAGCCACTAGTCCAGGTACATGTCCAGGACAAAGGGTTAAATGTTTTGAATGCAACCAGTGAAGCCATGTGGCATACAGATGTCCATGGAGACAAGGTGGAGAACAAAATGTGAGAGATCCAGTAAGTGGGAAAGACAAAATGCCAATAGTAGGTAGTCTTGACACAACAAGGGTACTGAACTACCATCCTGCAGATGTCCTGATAGGGAAGTACCATGTGTTAATGCAGTTACACCCAGTCAGGCTTGGAGACAAGCATGGGGGTCTGGTAGCCTGGGGGAGACCCAGACAGACAGCATACTTGCAGCCAGGACTGGTGAGGTGGTTACTTCAGGGAGGGAGATACTCTGTAGCAGTGAGACTGAAGGTGAGACACAGCTACTTGTGGGTACTGATGTTCCCTTGGATAGAGTGACTGCAAAGGTAGAGGTGAGTAGTAGTACCCAGGCTGACAGTAAGGCACCACTGTCAGAGGATGCCAGACTTCCTTTGGAAGGGGAGTTGGGAAGGGTTACAAAGAGAGAGGTGAGACAGGCTCAGCTCTCGGACCCTACATTGCAAGGCCTGAGGCAGGTAACTAGTGAGGCACCTGATTCTCAAGAGAAGGGGGAATCTGTATACTGGGACAAATGGTTATTGTATAGAGAGTGGACCCCCGAGGGAGAGATAGAAGGTGAGAGGATACAGCAGTTGGCAGTGCCAGAGCTTACCATCTGGCACTTCTAGCCATCACCCATGATATTCCCTTTGCAGGTCATATGGGCATAATATGTACAAAGAGATGTATTATACAGAACTTTTATTGACCTGGAATTTTCAGAGATGTAATAGGATACTGCAGGACCTGTGAGCAGTGCCAAAAGGTAGGCAAGGCAGGAGATGGACTGTATCATCATGGAACTCATAAACAAAGACATTGGTAACCTCCAAACTCTGGACCCCACCCAGTTCAGGTTTGTGAAAGGCAGATCATGCCTCCTGAACCTGATCGACTTCTTTGAGGCAGTCACCAAAGCTCTAGACGAGGGTAAGGTGGTTCACACAGCCTATCTTAACCTAGCCAAGGCTTTCGACACCATCCCCCATTCTGGAATTATAGCTAAACTCACTGAACTAGGTATAAATCCCTGCATCACAAGATGGGTTGCCAACTGGCTCACTGACAGAACCCACACTGTAAAAGTTGCGGACTCCAAATCTGACTTCAAATGAGTGACAAGTGGAGTACCACAGGGTTCAGTCCTGGGACCTCTTCTGTTTTGGTATCTACTTCTCTGAAGTACAGGCTAACACAGAATGCCTCTGGCTAACGATGTTTACGGATGACTGCAAACTAAGAGCCATAGTCGAGTCCCCAAATGATGTGGACATCCTACAGAAGGGCCTCAAGCTCAATGCCAAAAAGTGCATTGTCATCCCCTTTGGTAAATCTTTGTACCCATGCAATACCACATAGGCAGCAGTCTACTTAACACCAAATGTGTGATAAGTGACCTTGGGACCCAGGTGGACAGTAGTTTCTTCTTTGATAATAACATCGCTACAGTAGGCAGGAAGTCCTTCTACGTGGCACACCTCATCACAAAAGGGTTCTCATCCAGGGAAAAACGAGGTCATTGTTCCCTTCTACATGACACTCATTAGACCCATTATAGAGTACAACCCCCTTTTGGAATGTACCTCACAAGACATCTGCAGCAGCTGGAAAGGCCACAGAAGTACCCCACAAAGAGGATTACTGACCTCAAACAGATGCCCTATACTGACCGTCTCAAAAAACTCCAGCTTTACTCCATAGCATATTGCCTACTCTGAGATTATCTCTGCCTAACATATAAAGCTATGTCAAACCCAGAGCTGTTGGACATGCAACACCTAAAGAAATCCCAATCCCTCTGAGCTGCACACCCTTGGGACCTAAACCTTGTCACAACAATAAACAGGACATGCAGGAGGGATAGATTCCTGTCCCAGAGACTTCCTGTACTCTGTAACAAGCTACCCATCTATGTCAAGCAAAATTCCTCATTAGCACTCTTTTAGAAAAATCTTGATGAGTGGATGGGAAATAGGAAATACATCCCGGGGATCACTTCTGTGGCTCTGCTCGACAAGGGCACAGAAAAATAACTTTCTTGGGTGGCGTAAGCCAGGGAACCTTGTTGGCTAGGTTTACTTAGGCCCTTGGGCCGATAGCCTAGTACTACCTACGAACCTATCCTGTGATTGAAGAGCCATTGTAGAGGGTAGCTATGGATATTGTGGGGCCTCTGAGTACTCCAAGCTTCACAGGGAGAAAGTATATCCTAGTGGTAGTAGATTATGCTACAAGATACCCTGAGGCAGTGGCTTTGTCCTCAACTGAGGCAGAAAAGGTGGCAAATGCTTTGTTAGAGATTTTCAGCAGGGTAGGTTTCCCAAAAGAAATACTGACTGACAGAGGTGCCAATTTCATGTCAGACCTGCTGGTTTGTCTGTGGAAGTACTGTGGGGTGAAGCACCTGAAGACCACCCCCTACCATCCCCAGACTAATGGTCTTGTTGAGAGGTTAAACTCTGCAATCAGATCCATGCTATGGGCAGTATAGACCAGTTTAAGAGGGAGTGGGACAAATATTTGCCCCATTTGTTGTTTGCTTACAGAGAGGTTCCACAGGAATCCATAGGTTTTTCACCCTTTGAGTTGCTGTATGGGTATAGGGTGAGAGGACCTCTAGATTTAATTCGAGATGCGTGGGAAGGTGAGTGTGAATCTCACAAGTAGTCTGTTCTGGCATATGTCCTAAACCTTAGGACAATGCTTAGGAAACTCATGGGCTTGGCCCAGGAGAACCTGGCAGATGCCCAACAGCAGAAAAAAGTATGGTATGACAGGAATAATTGAGATAGAGAGTATGCTGTAGGGCAGCAGGTAATGGTTCTCATTCCTGTCAGACATAACAAGCTGCATGTAGCTTGGGAGGGACCCTGCAATGTGGTAAAAAAGGTAAGTTATGTTAATTACATGGCGGAACTGCTAGGCAGGAGGCAGGAGCACAAATTGTACCATGTTAACATGATGAAACCTTACCATGATAGGGAGGCCCTTGTGCTGAGTATTTGCAGTGGATTGCAGGAGGAGTCTAAGGGAGATCTGGTGACTGATCTCCTCAGTGAGGCTCGGACTGACACCTCAGTGGAAGGGGTAGCAATGTCCCTGCAGCTATCTCCTACCCAAGTTCAAGAAATACGAGCAGTGTTGCAGGAGTTTGGGAACATGTTCACTGGGAAACCAGGGTACACCCACCTGGTGCAGCACCAGATGTATACAGGACCTCAAATGCCTATTAGGTAGGCTCCTTATAGGGTTCCTGAGAGAGTCAAACAGACTCTGAGGGAGGAGATACAGGAGATGTTGGAACTAGGGGTAATTCAAGAGTCCAACAGTCCCTGGGCCTCCCCAGTGGTGCTGGTGCCAAAGAAGGATGGCAGCACCAGGTTCTGTGTGGACTACAGGAAATTAAACAGTCACACAGAGTCAGATGATTACCCCATGCCTAGGACAGATGAGGCCCTAGAGCAGCTGGGTGGGGCTAAGTATCTTACCACCATTGATCTTACCAAGGGTTACTGGCAGGTGCCCTTGACTCCCAGTGCTAGAGAGAGGTCAGCCTTTGTGACTCCTTTTGGTTTGTACGAGTTCACAAAGGTGTCCTTTGGGATGAAAAATGCCCCAGCAACTTCCCAGAGGCTGGTAGATCATATCCTAGCAGGAGCAGGAAGGTTTGCCCTTGCTTACCTAGATGATATTGCCATCTACAGCCATTCCTGACAAGAGCACCTTCAACATGTTAGGGAGGTGCTGGGCAGACTACAGAGGGAAGGATTGACCATTAAGCCCAGTAAATGTCAGGTGGGTATGGCAGAGGTCTCTTACCTGGGACATAGAGTGGGGAGTGGTAAGATCAGGCCAGAACCTGCCAAAGTGGAAGCCATTCAGGCATTGCCTGTACCTGCTACCAAAAAGCAGGTGAGGGCATTCTTAGGGACAGCAGGGTATAACAGGAAGTTCGTCCCCAGTTATAGTACCATAGCTGCTCCCCTCACAGACCTGACAAGGGAAAACAGGCCAGATAAGATAATCTGGACCCCAGCATGTGAGCAGGCATTCCAGAAGCTTAAAGAAGCTTTGGGAGGATCCCCTGTGTTAGGCAGTCCAGATTACAGCAAATAATTTGTTGTGCAAGTGGATGCTTCGAACCATGGGATGGGGGCTGTACTTAGCCAGATTTCTTCAAAAGAAGAACAGCACCCAGTGGTTCATCTCAGTCGTAGGCTTCAACCCAGGGAAGAATGCTATGCAGTGGTAGAAAAGGAATGTCTAGCCATAGTGTGGGCACTTCAGAAACTTCAACCTTATCTGTATGGAATAAAATTCACTGTAGTTACAGATCACAATCCCCTAACATGGTTACACCAAGCCAGCCAGCAAAATGCTAAGTTGCTAAGATGGAGCCTAGGGTTGCAAGCATATGATATGTCAGTGTAGCACTGCAGTGGGGTTAGCAACACCAATGCAGATGGGGTCTCAAGACAGGGAATGGGGTAAGGTATACTCAGATAGACCTAACCCTCTCAAGCAACGTTTCTCAAGGGTCACTTGAAAAACTAGCTAGAGTTCTCCGGGGGGGGGGGGGGTGAGGTGGGGGGGATATGTGAAGGCTACCAATCTAGCTAGATAGAATTTTGTAGATAATTCTGTCATTTGTAAATATTAATATAAGCCACAGTTTTGTTCTCTTAAATGGAAGAAAATTGTGCTAAATGTTGAACGTCAAAAATGTAGCAACAGTGCTCTCTGCTGGAAGAAAGCTGATAAGTCAAGCCTTGTATGACTGATCTCAAACTCAGAGCTGTGGTGTCTGAACCAGCAGATTCTTTCTACTGTTTTGAGACCAGAGTTAATTGCTAGATTTTACATATATAATGTCTTTAATTGCTTTGGTTTCCTGACCAGGTGCAAGCTTACTAAGAAATGTAAATGTAGAGTTTCTGTTAGCCTGGGAAACCAGATAATTGTTAAGAATGATGTCATTTAAAATGAGTCAGCAGGATGTATTATCAATTTAAAGGATTTTCTCAGAGACAGGGGGAGAGCATTTTTTGGATTTTGTCTAAAGCTGAAAACAACTCACCAGTACTCTGCTTTTGCTCTGTATGTAAGCTTATTTAGATCTGTGATTGCTCTTAGATATAGAAAATAGTAAGTTTAATCTAGCTGTTTTCTGTATTGATGTCAGAACTACTCTACTGTATTATTTTAAGCATTTTCCTGTGATCTCTGAACTCTTGACTAGCACTGTGTAGTAAGAAGTATTGTCTTGTGTTTTTATTATTTATTATTAAATATTTTTAAACCTTTCAACTGTGGCTGTTTTGTGTAGAGATAATTTAAGCTCTAGAGTACATTGCATGTATATAGTGATACTGCACCAAGCCACTCCAAATAAGCCTTGCTATTCGTCACACTTACTATTTGGATAATAATATTGCACAGTAATAATTGGACACCCCTTGGTAAGGGCCTTATTAGTAACAGATATTAGTGGTTGGTGGTGGTGATTACTACCTTATAGCCTGGCAGGAAGGGGCATAGCTGGAGAACCTGTGCCAGCCTTCCCCAGGAGTGTCTGTGTTTTTGTATATAACACATATCTCAAAGTGTGTGTGTGTGTGTGTGTGTGTGTGTGTGTGTGTGTGTGTGTGTGTGTGTGTGTGTGTGCGTGTGTGTGTGAGCTACTTGGGCAGGGACATGATGCACTAGTTGGACAGAGAGGGTGCTAGAGGCTTTAGCTTGACCACTAGGCTGAGATCTATACCCTATAGCTGTGCCAGTGGGGAGTCTTACTGGGGATCTGGAGAGAAATGGAGGAACCAGCCCCAGACTGACTGTGATCTCTGTGTGCTCTTAAGGGAAATTGTACTTTGCTATGTGTGTATTTGCATGTGGATGCCCCTCACTGGTGTTAGTGATGAGGATTGACTCTCCTTATTACTGAGCCAGTGCACGGGTGTCACAAATCCATTAAACAAAGAGATGTGCTTGGATTCATACTCAAATAGCATATCTATGTGAAGCATGTAGGAATTCAAAAGGCAAATGTGTAATACATTTGCTAACTGCTTGGGACAACCCACTGGATACAAGTTTCCCTTTTCTGGAGCAGCCCAGGATTGTTGTCTGGTGAAGTAACTTGTCAGAATCACATTGAATATAAATAAATGGGCTGAGACTCTGAGCATGTTACTTAACTCATCAGTGCCACCTAATAGAGGTATTTCACACATACACACACACACACACACACACACACACACACACACACACACACACACACACACACACACACACACTTGTTCTGAGCTGTTACATAAAAATACTTGATAAGCTGCAAAATAGGTTTGCTCCAAAAAAATAGCTTTTAAGTGCTTTCCCATTTGGTATCATCATTATGAGCTCCTACAAAATAGACTGGTTTGCTCCATATCAAATGTGCTGTAAAATGCTAAAAAACAAGAAAAGTCAACCAATGGCAACGAACACCGTTAAGAGTATTTATTGTAAGGTTACATGAAAAATTAGCTCTTTCATTCTTTTACAGCATATACTGGAGCTGGCCCTGCACTTATCTTCTGTCACGCACTCTCCTGGGCAGGTCTGTGTATAATACCTGTTTTTTGTTGTATAGACCTTCTATGTGTCAGTAGCCCCTCCCCACAGCACCCCAGAAAAAGTAGCAGAACACATGTGCATCATGTGCACACTTGCATTCCTCTGTACCATCCTTGCATCAGATTTAACAACTTCATCTGCTTGTTTATGTAGGTGTTTTTTAAACAAAGCACCATGAAGAATTAAATAAAATATGTAAAATAAACAACATACAATAGAAAGCAATGTGTAGAATGAGAGATATGATCAATAAGGTATGTAGTACAGTAAATATCAGATCCATAAGTAAGAATTAGCATTATTTTACATTAAAAGCAGGAACTACAAATTCCTCTTAAAAGCAGTGCCATCCTGTTTCTGCTCTCGCAGTGATTTAACTGAAATTCCTAGGTTATCTCTGTGTATTCAGTTGATTACGTATGCCTTGGACATTATTTCTGTTTTGCTAGATAAGCATCCCTGCATACCTCTCCCTGAGAAAAACGTTACATCAGAGCCATCATATCAGTCAAACCAGTGCGTCTATTTGATATTTCTTGCACTTTCTAAACTACCACTGTAAATCAAGGATGCTACCCTACCTTCTTTTGTTCATGGTCTTAGGCTTCTCTCCAAGTCCTAGCAATGGGAGATATGATCACGTCTGATCCATTTTTAGGACTAGGTCCTCCATTATTGGAACTGAATTCTGTCATTTCACTTTCCTCCCTCCTGCCTCATGTTCTCATTATATTTATCCCATCTTCTGTTACTCGTACCTTTTCTCTATGCTGCTGTCACACACCTCCATACCTTTTCTCTTGATTTTCACTGCCTTGAAAGGTGATCATTCAGTCCTGTTCTATATCCTCTCTTTCTCTTTCTCTGTATTTTGCCTCCTGCATTGTTCCTCCCTACATGCCTTTTCTCTTGCTTTTCTAGTTTTTTGTTTCCATTCTCTGCCCTGAAAGGTGATCATTCAGTCCTGTTTTATATCCTCTCTCTCTCTCTCTCACTCTCTCGCTTTCCCTCTCTCTCTGTGTTAGCTCCTGCATTGTTCCTCCCTATACATTTTCTTCTGCACCATTTCTCATTTAATTTTATATATACTGTCTCTCATGCTTTTTTCTTTTATTTTCTTAATAATGCATGGGAAATTTCCTTTTTTTAATGAAATAACTATAACTGTCACTGTTCACTTTTCCTTTGTCAAATATTCCTCGTTTCATAAACACAGCACTCTTTTATGCATTTGTCCTTATAGAGCCACTCAGTTGCAGCTTATGTTCAATTTGTCTTTCAATATTTTTGCTGAGATATCTTGCCTCGACAAACTTACTTTCCGTCATTGTTTTGCTCTGCATTTTCATTACATTCTTCAGTCTACACTTCTGTTATGCAGTAGAACAAACAATCGTTTTTATGTTTTAGACTAGCCATATGTATTTTACTCCCCACCTCATAACAACACACAATCATGTACAGAGCAGAATTTTTCTTGCATTCTTGTATAAATATTATGAGAGTAAAACAAAAGAATGTTCTGATTTCTTAGAAATTATTACTCATTAAAGTATAATTTATTTTATTTTATGTTGCATTCTTCAGCAATATGGGCTGAAAAAATAGTATTAATGAATGTATTATTCTATCACACTGCACACATAATGTGCAGGCAAATTCCTGTAGACACATAAATAATTAAATGTAATCAAAAACTTTTAAAGTGCTCAGCGAGCCATTGTTACTGTCACAGCCATGATTTACTAGTCAGCTCTTGTCTGCAATTTCAGACACAACATTATAACCTCAGTCAGATAGGCTGACATTCTAGGGTATTCATGGGTAGCTAATTTCACTTCATAACCTCACCTTGGCTTGGTACCAAAACCAAATACTTACTCACTGTATATATTTTTTAATTTGAACGTTGTTGATCTGTCAGGGGAGTGGCATCTTATATAGTATTGTGGCAAATGTGTCATAAAAAGCCAGAACAATAACATTCCGAGAAGGAGGAACAAATCAGATATGTGAGCTGTCTGAAGACTTTATGCATACACTTTAAAGGAGTTTAATACTGGCATACTGCACATATTTAGACTGAAAATGTTTACATTTAATCTGCTGATTGTACCATGATTCTGTTTTATTGTAAAAACATTTTGGGACCCATTTCGTTATAGTCCCTTAAAGTTATAACCAAAGTCAGTACGCAGCTAAAATGGGAGTTAAGGAAAAAAATTCAATGGGAGCAGTACATTAGGTGTGCAGTATCAGGATTTGGGGTTGCCCTATCTGCGCAAAATTCAGATTTCCTTGTAGAACTGGCCAAAGGATCGTGTAATACCTCTTTGTGTCAGGAGCAAAAAAGGCCAACCCCACTTCCGAACAGATACCAAAGATGCAGAGCTGTTAGACTGTGGGTGTCTGAAGATGGGGTAACCAGAGCAGAATTATTCCCTCTGTTATACACCACAGTTCATATGGTGTCTTGCAACTGATCAGAACCTTTACAGAGGTACAAAAGTTGGGACCAAAAGGTATGGTTGGAAGTCCCAAAGTAAGGAACCACAAGTGACCAGTAAACAGAAGATAACAGCTTTTATTGGGTTACTCCAAAAGATTTACAGGACAGGAGGAGGAAGGAAAGTTAACCTGTTATAATGTAGCATGAATTCTCATTTAATTTGAATTAGCTACATAAGGAGGGAAGCGTGAAGGTAACGTTTGTATAGAACTAAATTACCTATTTATTTATTTTTTATTTTATTGTATTTATTCTGCTTTTGCTTTCTTGGAAAGTTTGACTGGGTTCAGCGCAAAAATCCTGGGGAGAAAAGCTCAAATCAGTAAAAAAAGTAGTAATTGTAACACAACTATAACAGAAATATATGCAACTCTTCACATTTGCAGGGAGAAAGAACACTTTTACAATGCAGTATTTAATATATACATTAAGTAAAAGTGGGACGTACGGTTTAAAACAAGAAGATACTATATACAAAAAAGGAAATTATACAAAACTATTACTACTGTATACATTAAGTAAAATCAGCATGGACACTAAGACAAGAACTGCTTAATACAGGTCGTATATCTATGCTCTGCAGCATGTCATTTCATTTTTTTTTCCTTTTTTTTTTTTTTGCAGCCACATATATAGGTTCATAGGTTCATAGGTTTATAAGTAGGTACTAGGCTGTTGGCCCTAGGGCCTATATAAGCCTAGCCAAAAGGTACCCTGGCTTTCGCCACCCAAAAAAATTATTTTCCTGTGCCACTGTTGAGCAGAGCCACAGAGGTGATCCCCGGGGTGAATTTCCTATCTCCCATCCAATCATCAAGATTTTTCTTGAAGAGTGCTAATGAAGATCTCTGTTTGGCATAGATAGGTAGTCTGTTCCAGAGTATGGGAAGTCTCTGGGACAGGAATCTGTCCCTCCAGCATGTTCTGTTTATTGTGGTGACAAAGTTTAGGTCCCTAGAGCGTGTAGCTCGGAAGGATTGGGATTTCTTTAAGTGGAGCATGTCCAAAAGCTCTGGGTTTGACATAGCTTTGTGTGTTAGGCAGAGATCGCCCCTGAGTAGGTGATATGCGACGGAGTAAAGTTGCAGTTTTTTGAGACGGTCTACGTAGGGCATTTGTTTGAGGCCGGTAATCCTCTTTGTAAGGTATTTCTGCGGCCTTTCCAGTTGTTGTAGATGTCTTGTGAGGTACATACCAAAAGTGGCGTTGTACTCTATAATGGGTCTAATGAGTGATGAGTAGAGGGGAACAATGACCTCTTTTTTCCTGGTTGAGAAACCTTTTGTAATGAGGTGTGCCACGTAGAAGGATTTCCTGACTACTGTGGTGATGTGATTATCAAAGGAGAGACTACTGTCCACCTGTGTCCCAAGGTCTCTTATCACACTTTCAGTGTTAAGTAGACTACCACCTATGTGGTAGTTCATGGGTACAGAGTTTTTGCCAAAAGGGATGACAATGCACTTTTTGGCATTGAGCTTGAGGCCATGGCTTTGACACCAGGCATCTGTCTCAGCGAGGCCCTTTTGTAGGATGTCCACATCTTTTGGAGTTTTGATTATGGCTCCTATTTTGCAGTCACATCAGTGCTCGAACTTTTATGAGTTTGAACATATGGTCTCGGCCATATGTGGTTCGAACTAGTAAAAGTTCGATCTACTAAAGTAGATCCATATATATATATATATATATATATATATATATATATATATATATATATATATATGGGTCACCATCAGAAGGTTGAACTTTTAAAAGTTCGACTTTCATATGGGTGAGACCATATGATTGAACATTTAAAAGTTCGAATGGTCTGAATGGGGATCTCCATAGAGCACAGAATGGGAAGATTTCCATTTACTGCAATGTAGTGCGATCTCGGAGTTGGTATATTTAAATACTGGTGGGTGTGGGGGGTGCAGCGGGGCTTGCCTCCTGCTAGCACTGTTTATTTTATTTTTTTTAATTTTTTTTCCCACATTTTTGAACATTCAAATGTTCGATCATATGGTCTCGGCCATATTAAAGTCGAAAATTTGGGCGTTCGATTATGTGAAGTAGACCCATTTAAATATGTATGTATCTACTTTGAAGATCATTATCCATCTCCATCTCTCTCTACCCTCTGTCAGCCTCCTATTACCTGTCACTCCACATTTTCCTTTCAACCATTTCCTACTTCCTTCATCAAATCCCTCCTGTGCAAGCTCAAGCCACGTTCCCCCTCTGCAGACAATCTTCCTAATGAATTTTTAAAAATGCCTGCTGACTCAATTGCCTACCCTATCTCAATAATCATTAATAGAGCCATCAAGAATTTATTTATTTATTTATTATTTGTTTACAAGGAAAGTCCAACTTGGAACATAGCCAGTCTTCAGTGCAGGGCCAGGGAGAAACACTGCAGATGCATGCCTTTATAATGTGGGAGGAAACCAGAGCACCCGGAGGAAACCCACAAGAAGGCGGGGAGGACATGCAGACTCTGCAACGAAGGCACCCCAGCCGAGAATCAAACTGGAGAACGTCTTGCTGTGAGGTGGCAATGCTACCACTGCACCACTGAGTCATCAAGGAGTCTTATGTCCCCTCCCTGTGAGAAAAATCCTTCATCCTTCCTCTCCATAAAGGTGGCACCTCCACAGAAATCTCAAATTAGAAGCCAATTGCTATTGTTTTCTAAAAAAATTTATCCAAAAGCAACTTTTTCAATAACAGAGATTCAGTCCAGCACATAGCCCCATCATTACTCTACTATCCTTTACTGACACTGTCAACAAAGCTTGTGACTTAGGAAACTTTGTCTCTTCTCTGTTCTTAGATCTATGCAAAGCCTTTGACACTGTCTCCCACCCCCAACTGTTATTCCAACTATCTCTTCTGGGCTTAAACAAAACATCCTTACAATGGTTCACTAGGTATCTCTCTAAGAGATATCAATCTATCAAATAGAAGTCTAACTTCTTGCCTTACTTACCTGTTAGCAGTGAGGTACCCCAAGACTCAGGTCCACTTCTGTTCAACATTTTTATTAACCATCTTAATACTGCCACCAAACAAACCACCCTAATTCAATGTGCTGATGACTCTTTCATCTACAGAATTTAACTCCAGAAGCATTCAATTACATTGAGTCTTGGCTCGCCAACAACCTTTTACTACTTAACCTAAAAAAAACTACACTTCTACTATTTTTACCAAAACAATTTTCTCCAGATACCTCTAAACAATACTTCAACCAATGTGGTTTCACATACAAAACTGTTAGGTGTAACTATTGACAACAATCTTAAGTCTGACTTACATATCAGTAACATCATAAAAAAAATTAATAAAAAATTGGGCATGATGTATAGGGCTAAGAAATTAATCTCTATCTGAACAAAAGTAACCCTTGCCACCACCTATATCTTACCATCCCTTCTATACACTTCATCTAGTCTAACCAATCTTCATTCTTCACTCAAAGCAAAACTTAGTCAATGTTATAATAAAATAGCTAAATTTTCCACAGGGCAGGCCCACTACTCTCACCATTGCTCTGCTCTCATGTCCCTAAATTGACTCGAACTACCTCACCTTCTCACCTTTAATCAACTAACATTAACTCACAAAATACTGTACAACTCCTCATTTTCACAAACGACATCATCACTACTTCAACACTATATTCCATCTCATGACCTATGCTCCTCTTACAAGTATCTGCTATCTGTTTACAAACCTCAAAAATCTTATGAGGTTAGTCTGTACTCTCACTGTGTTGCCAAATCATGGAATAGCATTCCAGAAGCAATCAGACTTATATCTCACTATTAGTCCTTCAAGTCTAGGCTGAACATCTAACCAATAATCCTTGGATCTGCCCTTGCTCCATGCCATCTTAGCACTCTTTTCTATTCCCTTCTCTCCCACTCTTAATAGACTTTCTCCTGATACATCCTACTTCCCTTTCTGCTTTACCTACTTTCTAGCCTCCTAATTCCTCAACATTGTAATGTCCTTTCTTTATATTCTTACACTAACCTTTATCTATCCCAGAATTTATGACTGAAATGTACTATCTATCTTTTATGACCTATTACTTATTCTGTTATATATTTTTCATGCATCATTATGTAACATGTATATTAGGAACAGTGGCGGCTGGTGACCAAATTAAAGGGGAGCTGCAGGAGACAGTTGAATGGGTGGGGCGACTGGGAAGGGGTGTGACCAACTAGAAAGGGGTGGAGCTATGCTCAAAACCACAACAACTGGAACTTTAATTAAATACGCTGCCCTGGGTGCCAAACTGTCATTACGAGAGTCCAATCAAGACAAAATAAAGTGTAGAAGAAAAAAATATTTCAATGCATTGGCTACATGACAGCTTACTTAATATCTAGATGGAAACATAAAGATTGTGAGGCATGAAAAAATAAATTGCTTTTTAAATACATTACTGGAATGCCAGTCAAAATCAAATATAAAATAAAACAAGCAGCACTCTGCTCAAACCACTTCTCCTTGCACTGCAGTTCTAATTATAATTTATATTCAGCTTTATAAAATTACCAAGTAACATGCTGAAAGTAGCAATCTATGTGATACCCCCACTTGTAAAAATGTTTCTTATACAAAAAAGACATGCTACCTGACAACAACTATCTACTTGTTTCATGGGGAACACATGATCAAAGTAAAAAATGAACAGCAAACAAGAAACAAGTTCAAGATAAATTGCTTAAAGGATTACTGCACAGGTTATGGACCACACATGATAGATTGGCAATCTGTTTAGTGTACGGGTAAAGCCTGCAAAGATAACTGCAAGTCTCCAACAAATGTAATGAGCTTCTGAAAATACTGTAATCCTGTCCTTTATTTCAAATACTGTCATATGCATTTCAATACCTAAGGCTTATACGTTATCTACTTATGTAAATATTCTCTGCATGGCAACAATGAAAAGGCTTTCAATGTTGGTAATTCTTTAACAGTATGCTTATTAAAGCTTACTTGCATCTTACAATCTCCGACAAGCTTACCTGATGGTCAATAAAGCATTGCTACTTTAATACAGAGCAACAGGGCACTGCAACAGCATGCATTTTCTGAATAATAAGAAGCATAAATCAACAGTATAAAAATATGACAGAAAACCAGAACATTCTGCAAAATCAAGGACAAAGGAAAAGCCACGGTCGTACTTGTGGTCTACCTTGGATGGGGGAATACCCTGCACACTTACACTGCATAACTGCTTCTTGCCTTGCTTGGACACATCCAGAGCCACTACAATGGGGAGTGGGGTGCAACAAGTAGATGACAGTTTGAAATATCTCTGGCTGACGGTAATGGGTCTGACACTCATACCTCTCAACCTCAGAGCAAGAAATCTGGACAAAGCCATATATAGAAGTGGGACACAGGCCCCAAAATAAAGACAATGTTTAAATATTACTCTTATAAACTTAGAAGGATAATAGAATAGTAGTAGGTCTTGCATTAGTATGAATTTTTGAAGGGTATGAAATCTGAAACACAAATGCCTGCCATTATTTTCTTACTTCAGTCTTTAATGATTTGCTACTAATTTGCCAGAAAACCACAATTTTATGAAAAACAGACCAAAAATGTTATGCAAAAATATAAAATTGCCACACAATACAGCTGGGAACCTGTCAAAGAAGGGACAAATTTTTAAAATTAGTACTGTTAAAGGGGCACTGGCTCAGATTTTTTGCTAGAGGAGTTTGTTTACATTTTAGTACTCTGTAAGTCACATGTTCAGCTAGAGGCAAGGTTTTCAGATAGCCTTTTTAGCATACTGCAGGTCAGATTACACAAACTCTCAGTGGGGGGTTTTAGAGGAAATGCTTAGAACTTGCAGCTGCAGTTTGTCCTTTTGTATTTTCCTTCCCCCGCTCATGAGCAATTAGATTAGCTGAATGACTGTATTTTACTCAGCTAGAGTTGCTATCTTCTTGTCACACATAGACCTGCAGCCTCTTTAGCAGTGAAGTGATAGCTACTTCACTATGTACTTGCTTTTGCAAATAAGTATTCAAGCCTAGGCAATAGTATTTTTCGTGCTTGTTGCTACAAATGTTTTCCCCTCCACTATCAATTATTTTTCATACAGTGTGTTATTAGTGTTGCTTGTGTGTGTGTGTGTGTGTGTGTGTGTGTGTGTGTGTGTGTGTGTGTGTGTGTGTGTGTGATGATGTAGGTGCACTTTTATAGTCCTACATATTTCCCTCATTTTACAGCACACCATTGCTTTGGACAGTTGTGCCTTGCAAAGAAACACGTTGACTAACAAATGTCCAAATATCCTAAAATAATAAAATATTTTGCATCTTTTCTATAGAAATGTCATGCAGCTTTGGAACTGAATCTAATCACTGCTCTAAAACTATTTTCTCATTAGCTGATGCTGTATGTTATCCTTCAGAAATCACACCATAACTATTTGTCTAATAGTGATTCCATCCTACTTGATTTCTTTTCTCACTACTTTCCATCATTCATTGTGGTAAAACGTTTTCAACTTTCACATCTTTCCTGAATGTTGGCTGGTTTACACTGATTAGCATTTGAAAGCTGAAGCAAATGCAATCTATACATTTCCCATATACTTTTCAGT